>NW_022990073.1:27500-125398 GCF_902827175.1 Gymnodraco acuticeps | reverse complement strand
CTGCTCCTTTGTTCAGATTGACATTGATTTTGTTGAAGCCATCTATTGGAGCATTTGCTCCTCAGCTGCATTCAGGGACACATCAAGCTCTGAGATGTAGGTGCTCGCTGTGGTTACTGCATTACAGAAAGACACATCATGAGTAATCACAATTGTAGGGGAGGCGTGTGGCGCAGTGGTTAGCTCCTTGGTGTTGGATCAGGTTCAAACCCCACTGCAGGTCAGCATGTCGTTGTGTCCCTGAGACACCACCCCAAAGTGCTCCTGTGGGGATTGTCCACAGTATTGAGTATGTAAGTGGCTTTGGATAAAAGCGTCTAACAAGTAACATGTCATGTTGCAGCTAACTGAATAATCTGACTTTTCAGCTGAGCTAGAATATAATCCTGACAAATTCAACCATCAGGAGTTACATTTTTGAAAACAACAATGACTGGTGGGTGCTGTCGCTGTGCGTGGCGATGAAGCTAGGTTCGAGGGGCCCCCAGTGAATGTTTGCCTAGGGCCCCCACAGACTCTAGAATCGCCACTGCCCGACAGTAAAGAAGTAAACTAGTAAGCTAGTTTCCAGGTAGATCAAATAGCTAAGTGTGTTAGGGTCTTTACTCTTAGTGTGTGTTTTGTTCTGATCACCGTTCGTCACAGCTGTGATCCGGTAGAGCTTCGTGTTCTCCGTCAGCAGCAGCTGATCCTAATCTCTCTCGTCAGATCTAGCGAGTTCTCGTTAATGATATACTGCCTGCTTATCAAAGGCACTTTAACAATAAGCGTTGCTTGGCAACGGGGTGTGGCCGCAAAGTATAGCTTTAGCATTATCCATAGGCTATGTTTATACGAGGGGTCAAAATCCCGGCTGGCGGTTATAGGTATAAATGCTCATTTGTTTTCTCTTCATTCCCCACGCCCCAAAATAAATAAATACAACAATTTTAGCAAAAGTAAGGAAGTTTGAGCAGTGTGGGTTTTATATGAACAAATTACAGATATTTAAAAACATGAAGTGTAATAACTGCAGTGGCCTCCCTGTCAGAATGACACAGATCCTCAGTGAAGCTCAAGCCCATGTTTCACTACATTGTAAGAACAACTTATTAAAAAGATCAGTTCAATGCAACTAATGTCGGTCTCTGTGTTATTGCTTGAGTGTTGAAATTGGTTGGCCATGAATTTAGTGATGGAATTGTAAACATTTTAAATGTAGCATTTAAGTGTTTCTCAGTTAGAAGGTTGTTGTTTTAATAAATCAGACACTGGTGGTGCAGCGCTGTACTGTACCTCTTTATATAGGCTTTTTGTACTTAACAAATAGTTTTTGCGCTGATCATGGGGGGACTTGGGTGCAATTTTCTTTTCAAAGGGGGTACATTATTAAGTTGCCATTTCAAACGTTAGAGCGACCAAGAAGCTAAGAGTTCTTCATCATTGGCCTTAGTGGGAGGAGTTGGGACATGTCGACCTCTCAGGTGTTCAACAGGGTTTACCCGCTTCACAACCAGACAAGTAACTGCACACAATGTTAATGAAAGGGAAACTCTAACCAGAGTACAGTGAAGACCCACTCCCCAGAGTTACATTACATTACATTGCATTTAGCTAACGCTTTTATCCAAAGCGACTTACAATAAGTGCGTTCGACCAACAAAATAAAAACTTGAACAAAACAGAATCATATAAGTACATCAGGTTTCATAGAGCCAAACATTTCAAGTGCTACTCAACTGGCTTTAGGTAAGCCAGCCCTTTATTAGTATATAAGTGCTTTGTTAATAGTTCTATCGCTCGAAGTGGAGTCGAAAGAGATGAGTTTTCAGTCTGGAAGGTGTGTAAGCTATCTGCTGTCCTGATGTCAATGGGGAGCTCATTCCACCATGTTGGAGCCAGGATAGCAAACCCACGTGTTTTTGCTGATGGGAACTTGGGTCCCCCTCGCAGCGAGGGTGCAGCGAGCCGTTGATTGATGCAGAGCGTAGTGCACGCGCTGGGGTGTACGGTTTAACCATGTCCTGGATGTAGGAAGGGCCAGATCCATTCGCAGCATGGTACGCAAGTACCATTGTCTTGAAGTGGATTCTAGCAGTTATCGGAAGCCAGTGAAGGGAGCGGAGGAGCGGAGTGGTGTGGGAGAATTTAGGAAGGTTGAAGACCAGACGAGCCGCTGCATTCTGGATGAGCTGCAGAGTTTCGGATGGCACATGCAGGGTAGACCAGCCAGGAGGGAGTTGCAGTAGTCTAGGCGTGAGATGACGAGAGCCTGGACCAGAAACCTGAGTCGCTTTCTGTGTCAGCTGGGGACGTATCTTCCTGATGTTGTAAAAGCGTGTATCTGCAGCAACGGGTTGTAGCAGCGATGTTTGCAGTGAAGGACAGGTTGTTATCTAGGGTCACACCCAGATTCCTTGCAGTCTGAGTCGGGGAAACAACAGAGGTGCGATGTTGATTGTTAGGTCAAGAGTGGGACAATCTTTTCCCGGGAGGAAGAGCAGCTCAGTCTTGTCAAGGTTGAGCTTGAGGTGATGAGCAGACATCCACTGAGAGATGTCAGCTAGACAAGCAGAGATGCGTGCGACGACCTGGGTCTCTGAGCGGGGAAAAGGACAGAATTAATTGGGTTGTCATCAGCGTAGCAGTGGTAAGAAAAACCATGCGGGCTAATGACTGATCCGAGCGAGTTTGTGTACAAGGAGAAGAGGAGGGGACCAAGAACAGAGCCCTGAGGGACCCCTGTAGTTAATTGACAAGGGTCGGACTCAGACCCTCTCGAAGTCACCCTGTAGGTACGGTCTTTCAGGTATGAGGTGAGGAGGGAAAGTGCAGAGCCTGAAACTCCAAGTTCTTGGAGAGTGCGAAGGAGGATCTGATGATTCACCGTGTCGAATGCAGCAGACAGGTCCAACAGGATGATGACAGAGGAGAAGGAGGCTGCTTTGGCAGTCTGCAGTTCCTCCGTGACAGCAATGAGGGCAGTTTCTGTGGAGTGACCTGCCTTGAAACCAGACTGGTGCGGATCCAGAAGGTTGTTCTGATGGAGATAACAGGAGAGTTGTCTAAAGACAGCGCGTTCAAGTGTTTTAGACAGGAACGGGAGGAGAGAGACAGGCCTGTAATTTATAACATCAGACGGGTTGAGAGTGGGTTTCTTTAGGAGAGGGTTTACTCTTGAGTTCTTCATCATACAAGCTAAATTGTAGAAATCAATAATAATAATAACTTAGATGTATATAGCACCTTTCAGGGGACCCAATGTCGCTTTTCAGCAAGAAACAGGAGCAAAGCATTCAAACCTTTGTGAGAACATGGAAACTGCTGTACGTATCACTACTTTGTTTTCGCCAATTCACCATTTTAATATTATGTGACAGGCACATTTGATGCATGCACATGTTCTTCAGTCTCTACTGTTTAAAAGACACAACGTTGTTTTCTGTAAAGCCCCTGTCACACTGTCCCGAAATTGACACCCGTTGGACACACGAATATGGAATTGTGAATTTCGCACGAACTGTGCCCCGAACCACACACGAAGGCAACATTTACATTACATTTAAGACATACAACTGCAATGAAAGTACCAAAAACAATTATGTTACAGTACTATGATACTGTACTGATATCTTCAGACTTTGTTCTTTACTTTATCCGTCGTTATATGTAGAAAATATTACGTTTTCTCCGTAATGTTGTTTCCATAACAACAACAACTTCCTGTTAACTGTCCTTTAAAATAATATATTATATCCTTTTTAGTTTCACAGAACACAAATTGGGTTATTTACATAATATGTTTACATGATTTTGTTGTGCAATAAAACAACCAGATGGACACACGATAAAGGAAATGTTCAAATTCGGCTGTGATCGTAGCAACATCGGGCCATTCGTGAGGGCATCTTAAGCCTTCGTATGACCGCCGGTGGAGTTTCTCAGGCTCCGGCAGCAACTTCGTGAGCGGTGGCAAAATCTTTGGCATGCCAAAAAATTGCCGAAGGACCTTGAGAAGGTTCATTTTCGTGTTGAATTCGTGTGTCAATTTTGCCCTTCGGAAGGCCATCGTGAGGGCATCTTGTTATCATCGGTGCCATCGGGCATTCGTTAATTAACTTTAACACAGGTTTGATAAGCTTGTACTTTCATTGAGTCAATAATTAGGGTGGAAGCCCAGATCTCAACATTTTAAGTTCTTCCATGCTAATGCTCGATTTAGCAACTCACTAAATGTTGTTGTGATTATTCTGCTGAACATAGCCTGATACAACTGAAAGTGGAACATAGAGCTTATTTTACACGAGCAACAAACCCCTCCATCCTTTTCTCAGTGGGTCAAACATGTCATGTGCTTCTTAGGGTTAGAGACAATTAAGTTCATACCCAAAGGCTCCTCTGAAACCCTTATGAGAACATGAATACTGCTGTATGTATCACTACTGTGTGAATCCAAACCCAATGTGCATGCTAAGCATCACTTGCTTTGGTGGAAAGAAACTGGGGATATTAAAAAAAGATATTTACAAAAAACTAGAGCAAACTAAATCCCAGGTTGAGAAGCAGCAGCAGTTATCGCTCTGAAGCCGCTCCCTTCTGCTGCGGAGATTAAGGAGTAAAGGTGCACCCTTTTCCTCAGAAGCCTGGTGCGTCTAGATAAGCAATACAGGGGGGGGGGTCTCATTGATAAGGAAATAAGTGTATTATGAAATACCCAGAACGTACCAACACTGTCACATGCGTAGATTAGTGGATAAAAGGTTCAAGAATAACATTATAGTCCAAAAAGTCCTCTTAGCAACTTGTGTATTTATGGGGAAAGTGTTGTATTCCAAAAACCTTGGGAGTTTAATATTAATTTAGATTTCACAAAACAACATAATTAAAACTACAACATAATATAAAACACTTTCTTAACATATGACTAGTTAGAACAGTGACAACAGGCCAGGATCAGGTCAACACAGCTTGTGCTATGTATTGGGGAAACAGCAACGTGCACAACATCACACGTGCACGAGTTGCTGGAAAAGGATCTCTATTTTTAACGTCACGACGTCGGGAAACAAGCTGCTCAACATTTGATCTGTATCGATGTCAAATATGGAAAGTAGGTTTCTGAGTTGTACTTCCTTGATTACTCTGACCTCATTATGTGACAATTATATTTCAGAATGTCGCTCATTCACCACCCCAAAGGTAAAGCACTTTATGCTGGAGCTCCTCCACATGATCGTATGATGTCACTTCCTGTTAGAGAGGAATTGCTGATACTTAACATGGCATCGCCCGCTTCATTTGAATGAGATCTAATCAATACATTTCTGAGACCTTTAAATCATCTTAAATCACCAAGGTAATGCTCTTTTCTAAAGCTAAAAAGACTCCAGAGCCTGTTTTAGATATTGTAACTACACAAGGAATAAACTTGAAGTGGTTACCTGTTACAAATACCTTGGTATCTGGCTTGATGATTGTCTCTCTTTTAAACTTCATGTCAATAACCTGCTTAAAAAGCTGAGGGTTAGACTAGGTTTCTTTTGCAGGAACAAGTCCTGTTTCTCGCTTGAGGCCAGGAAAAGGCTCTGTGACCTTTGACCTGTGCTGGACTCTGGTGATCTGATTTATATGAATGCACCTGCTGCCCATTGCCTGGTCAAGTTAGATGCTGCGTATCACAGCGCGCTAAGATGTGTGACAAACTGTAAAGCATTAACCCATCACTGTACCCTGTATGCAAGGGCTGGTTTGCTTTCACTAACTGTACGGAGGCTCAGTCACTGGTACATCTTCATATACAAAGCCATGTTAGGGAAACTTCCATCTTATCTCTGCTCCCTGATCTCACGGCGAATTGTAAGTGGCTACTGCCTGAGATCGCATGCTGTGGTTTTATTAAATGTGCCAACTGCTAGGACTGTCTTAGGGAAGACAGCTTTTAGATGTGCAGCTCCACTGTCTTGGAATAGTCTGCAAATTAAATGGAAACTGAGCAATCTGGTGCCACTAAATGTTTTTAAAGCTCGGTTGGATGCTACTCAATCGGAAGCTATTGGTACCTGTACATGTGGATAGTTATGTAAATTGTAATCCCTGTGATGATGATGTAAGATGTCCTTTTGTTGTTCTGTTAATGTTTTTATGTTTCATGTGGAACCTACTTGAGCAGGTCTCCCTTGTAAAAGAGTTCAATGATCTCAATGGGATTTATCTGGATAAATAAAGGTTTGAAAAAAAAAAAAAATCTTCAAGATCAGTTATTACCTGGAGCATATAATGTGGAAATGTAAAGTGCTCTGTAATGAATCATCAGCACAAAGTACAACATCTGACCAAATTCAAGATGGCCGTCTTGTTGACCGTATGTTTGACCAACTAGGGTCAGGGTTACAACGAGTCTTTTGAATAATATTCTAACATAAACAGTGTTTAGAGTCGGAGAGGTCCTGATAATTTATTCCGGTAAATTATTCTGACCTACTAATTGACCTTTCCGAAGTTATTGAGTCTATGTAAGTTTGCTGCTTGGCTCAGATCCACCAACGTCAGCAATATCTCACCTCTTCCTAACCCCCCGAAGAACCAGGTTCAATTAACTGCTGTTTCAATTCAGACAACTCTTTTTTAATCTGTTTAAGCGATCCCGAAGGATTTTGATATCAGTAAATGGAGTGTGCTCCTACCTAAGTGTGTGTGGCAGGGTGCAGTCTTACCTTTGAAGCAGGAGAGGAGAGCACAGGTGTCTTTTAAAGTATCCCAATCCAACAGGTGGGATTCAGTTTATTTGAAGAAAAATAGGTCCAAACTAATACAGGGTTTTTACCTTCTCTCTTTACAACATTATAATCATCCTAACAAAACCCGTGCTGTGATCATGTTCAAATGAAACTTTAATTCACAGTCTTACATTTATTACCAAAATGTTTTAATTTCAACTGCCCATTTCAGTTGTGACATTTTAAAATTCTCCCGATAGAATTTAGAGGTATTTCCTCGTAAAAAGACCGGTGACAATAAAAAGCGCATTCAACTTTTTCATTTTACCAACTCAATTCACATCAGTTTCATACCGTTTTTCCGACACAGACGGCGGATTAACCTGTCAAAAACACATTCCCATCCGCCAAGAGTTCGGAGGAAGGTCCTCACAGGTCGCGGGTTATAATATCCACAAACACATCTCTCATCAAATCATTCCACTCAGCCAACAACCAAGAAATTCGAGAGATATTTACCCCGTCTGACAGAACCAATACCGAGAGCTAGTTACCCAGCTCTGAAGCACACAGCCTACCGGGAAAGAGTCTACCAGGGGTTTCCCCCCCTCTCCTCTCTCGCTCTCTCAAAAAACCAGTCTCTTTATACTAAAAAAACTGGATCGAAAACCCAAAAAACAAACTCCTCCTCTACACCCAATTTGTGGAAAACTGCGCATGCCCACTAATGTACAAGGCTAAACATGTCTCAACATGTTCCATAGTTTTATGACATGAGACACACCTCCTCATGTTAGTGTGAAAAGGACATGAACTCTCTTTGGCCTTTAATGTGTTTATCCTTAGTGTGAAGCCCCCCCCCCTCCCCCCTCCCTGTGTACTGCTGTCACAGGAGAGGAAGAAAACTCAACCTAAACAAACCACTTGGTTTTGTTTATACTGTAACTATAGAAAAACCTAAAATATGAAGCATTTTCATTGTGGGTTATACAAGAATATAATTGATTATGTTTGATTATAACTAACTTTCGTTTTTAAGTATTAAACATACTATGAAAACTCACAACACCCTCTTTTCAAAACGCAAAGTTCTCAAATAGCAACAGAAAAAATTGTAAGCATAGATACATATTCAAAAACCGTCAAGAAGCATTCTCATTATGGGTTTATACAAGAATATGATTAATCATGTATGATTTATTAATTAACTTTCGTTTTAAGTATTCACTTCATACCATGATCGCAATTAACTTTCGTTTTAAGTATTCACTTCATATGAAGATCTCAACACCCTCTTTTCAAACGCAAAGTTTATCAAACAGCAACAGATAATATCGTAAAAACACATACATATTACATCCGTAAAACTCCAAGCATCAATATCATGAAAAGTTCTTCAGTATGTGTAATCAGGACGACCCTTTGATGAACCTGGTGTGAAAAAACACCGAAAACATAGTACCGTACAGGAATGTCCTTGGGCAAGGGGCCCATCTGTTGTAGACTCCTAAATCCATGTTGCGATCTGATGTATATCCTTGACCCTGACCATGGAGGGGTTGCAGTTTTTCGCTGGACGACATCTCCAAACGAAAACCAGATAACTCGGTCGACAGTTGTTATGGATTTTTTAGACCTCGTCAATAATCGCTCATGACTTTGTGACAAGGTCAATGAGTCCCCACACAATGATAGCACAAACGAGGAACCAGAGGCATATGAAACAGCTTAGCTGGCACTGGCTCATGACATCCTGTGTGTGCAGTGTGAGATTAGGTGTATGTGGTGCCAGTGTGGTGCTGGTGGTACTTGTTGTCGTCTTTCGTTGGTGACTAGGACACATCACTTGTTGTCGTCTGTTTCTACCGTCTCTCCTGGCCTGTGACTACGACCTTGCAGTGGCTGGCGTGGACCCACGTGGCTCTCTCGGTGACCTTGACCACTGTCTGGGTGATGAGGAGCACCTGGTAGGGACCTTGCCAACGGTTGGATTTCCAGCTCTCTCTACGGAAGTCCTTGACCAGCACGAAGTCACCGGGTTGGAGATGGTGAAGTGGACCAGTGGCAGGGGGTAGGTAGGGTTGCTGCTACCTGGCGTCTGATATCTGACCATGCAGTTATCAGGTAGTCGTCATCCTTTTCTGGGAAATCCACTGCGATCTGAGTGGCTCAGCGGGTAGAGATGCAGCCTGTCCCACAGAGCTGGAAGAATCGTCCTCCTCCTCTGGCGGGGTCATAGGTGACTCAGCCGCTGATCCATTCTGCACCGGTTTTCTGGTTTCAGGAATTGGCTTTACTGGAAACCCTGTGCCTGAAGTAGTTTCGATTGGCAGGTTCAATTCCTCTTGGTAGATTCCAGAGGTACTAATATCATCCATATAGTTATGATCATACACGTATGCGACATCTGATTCATTAATAATGGTTTAATTTGAAACAATTTCCCCCAGGAATCATTCCAAGGGGTCTGGTACGCATGTTCCTCTGGAATGTCTATTGACAGCAAGGACATCTTTTTGGCTTGGGCACCCGGGGAGACCTCTGAATCAGATCGCTCTTTTCTCTTACGAGTCTCCTCCTTTTCACCGCTTGCCCCTTCCGGTCCTTCTGCACAGGTTTCCTGGGTCCAGTAGCCTACTTGGCTTCCCTTGAGGCACTGTGACTGAAGTTTCCCCGCTAGGCAGGTTCAAATTCTCTTGGTAGATTGCTGAGGTATTAATCTCAACAATATATCTAAAATCAAGTTTAAATCATTTCTCTGATTCATAAAAAGTTGTTTCAGTTAAAATAAAAACTTCCCCAAGGGTTTTCTCAAGAGAGTCGTGTATTCCATATTGCTCTGGAATTTCTATATACAGCAAGATGATTGTTTCTCCTCTTACTCAGTTGGCCTCTAATGGCAGAAAGCACTGGGCCATAATTTACTCTTATCAGTGTAACGACCTGACAGCCCTACACCTTCATGCTGTGTGAGAACCAGCAAAAAAGAAGGAGAGATCTGCTAAAAAAAAAATCAAATTTAAATGAATACTCTTTTAGGGTGTAAGCGTATATCAATTAAAAATAACTGAAAAGAAAACTAATAGTGTAAAGTTAAAAAAAAAAAAAAACACAATGAGAAAAATAATATAAAGGTTATTTTCCATTTCCTCTTTGATACTGAGGTATTCTCCATCCAAGCTCTAATGATCCATATGCTAAGAGACAGAGTTTCGTCTTGCCATCTTTCTGCATAATTCACTATAGATTCTAACAGTTCTACTGCTAAATCCTTTGCATTGGAGCTATTGCTTGTTACTCAGATTTAAATTCCCTCTTTTGCTCTATAAAATATCCCTTGGTACAGAATTCACCAAGACAAATTCTAACTTATTGCGGGAAGATCCCACAAAAAGCCATCCTCTCCTGTGGAAGAAAACACATTAACTGCCACGTGTGTGTGCAAAACATGTCATGTGATGTGAGACTGATAGCATCAACAGTGGATGGGTAGGCCGCAGTCATATTCCTATCTGGATTCTAAACTCAGTTGGCTTGGGTGAACCGGTCCTCTCTTCTGGAGTGAAACTACTTTCCCAGAAATTGACTTCACTGTATCCAAACCTTCTGATTTAGTTTTAAGCTAACCCTTCTCTGGACTTTGCCCCTTTCTGGTCACCCATACACGATTTCTGAACTTAAACGGAAAAGGTGTGATAGTTAGATATGACCTGACCTTTGCCCTATAGGTAGCTTTTCCATACTTATAGGAATATATTCAGCCTTGTCAAATTGATTGGAATGTCCCAATTTGTTTTACAGTTTTTTATACTCCACTCTTTGGCTGCTCTAACGCCTGATACTTATATGGTAAAGACCAGATAGGTGTGATTTCTTTATCCTGCAAGGGTGACAAAAACTTTCTCATTTTTAAAGTGAGTGACATTATCCATTCCTATTCTCTCAGTTTTTAGGAAAAATACTTATATGTTCCGCCATTTTAGCAGACACTGTGTTCCAGTTGCTCTGGTCAGAGGATAAACATGTTTATGACTCCCTCCATTTATCAAAGGTCACAAGCAAATACTTATTCCCACTGGGAGTGCGGGTCAGAAAAGGACCTGCTTATGTCAGCACTAAAAATGGTTAGTGGTTCTTCCTCTATTATTTTAAGATGCTCAGGATGAACTTTCTTAAACCCATCCACCTCTACACATTGAAGACATGTTGACCATGTGTGTTTTAGTGCAATCGCAGTTTTGGTAAGAGGATTTTATTGTGGAGACAATATTTTCTCATCTGAAATAGGCCCACATGGCCTAAACTGCTGTGTAATTCACGCACAACCTAAGGAGCTTCTTCAGGTGGTACGTGAATGCTTCCACCCTTTTTCCATATTCTAGGGAATATGGCAGTCCGGTGGTTAACTCGTCCCGTGCTTTAAGCAAGGTAAAACTTCTCTATTACCCTGATAGTTAAATTATATCTTATCTATATGGCTACGGACATGATTCCATTCTACATGCCTGCCTTTAACTCTGCAATAAGACCCTCAATAGATGGGCATGTGTCAGCGTTTCACCTTTCACATTTCTGAACTGCCTTTGTTCCCAATTATTAAGCTCTTCTTTACCCGTTTTTTAATAATAATCACTATCAGTAATAATACGGATGTGTGCTATTTTACCTTTTTTAGCAAAAGGAAGTCCCTCAACAAATGGCCTTTTCCTCAGCAGGCTGTACCTGGTATTGCACCCTTTTGCTTGCAAAGTACTTCACCTGAATTAGTTTTCATTATAAAGGCCCAAGTGGCTGCTTGGTCACCTTTTCGCAAACTCCCCTCTGTAAACAGTGTTATCTGTGGAGTAGCGGTTTTCTGTAAGGGTTTCAATGTTTCCCTTTGTGGCTTACTTCCTGAGGTCCTCTGCACCCCACATCTGGATCAGACATCATCATCTTCCATTTTCTTCATCTACTCATCATTGTTTCTGCTCCCTGAACAGTTTGTTTAGTAGCTTCAGATATTGGAAAATAAAGAGTGTATATGCACATTCTGGTACCTTGAGACATTTCCCTCAGGGCTGGATACATTTTTAATGCAAGTGCAAGATGCTTCTCTTCAGGTGATAATTCTTCCTCTGTTCCTGATCAAGTCATGGACATGAATAACACAGATGTTCTATCACCCTGGTTCCTTATCTCCACACTGTTAGTTTCTGAGAATTGGTCTCAACATACTCTTTTGGTTTTTGATATTGATATTTTTGTTCTGGTGTTAAGATACTTTTTTGAATCTCCCTCTTTTCTTAACAACTGGAGCTATGTCTATTTTAGATCTGACTTGGTTAAGAGTTGATTTATTCATTGGTGAGAGGAACACTATTTCCCTTGTGCTGGGTGGGGGGATGGGTAGCTTGCTTTGGGAGAGTTCCTTAAAATCTCCAGATCTTCCTCTGTGCTGAGGCCATAAAACTTTTAATGGTCTTTCGTGGCCTGCTCAGATTTTCTTCCCCTCCAGAGGTCACGCCTGTCTCTGACCCTGTGTGCTGCGTGTTTCTGCAGCACCTCGGGAGCAGATTTTTTTCCAAAAGTGTAAGCTCCATTCATGAGCAAAATAGCACCACATTTTAACTCTCCCTGACTTGTCTTTAAAGCGTTCTTTAAGGCTTGAATTGAGTCTTCTGTTGTGTAACGGAAAATCCCATTTCCAAAAAGGGGTCAAAAGCAAATAGTTTAGTTGATTTTGGTAAAGTATTTGAGCTTTAGCTTCGCAAAAACTTTCTCATATTAGTTTTGAAGATATTGTTGAGGCTTGATATCTGCTGATAGTTCCCACATAGGTTTTTTCTTAAAAGTACATTCAAAACAACCGGTATTTGTGGGTCATCTGATCACCACATTGCCTTCTGACAGTTTAATAGTCCTTATCTTATTATCACACTGTGCTTGCATGCTAGGACCTATTCTCTTTGCCAGAGCTACTGCTATTTCTCCTGCATGTTTTAGCTTCCTATTAGCAGGGTTTATTAACATGGTTTGTTGATCCAGTTTTAGGATTTTCAATATTTGACATTATTTTTTCCAACATTCCTTTTCCCTGAATATCATGTCTAACAATGTGTTTTCTTCTAGTAGTAGATGGGATACTCCTAAATGGCATTTTTGAGCTTTTATCCCTGTATGGTGGAGGTAGGGTCTCAGACATTATACCACCTGCTTGTTGCTCTCTGTCAAACGGTAGTCTGACAGGAAACGTATTTTGGTCGCGGTACGCCCGTGGGTCTGGGCTAAGCTGACCAGGGCGGACAGAAGCTCCGGATTTTGCTTCTGTGTATCCCTCCCTGTGTGGTTGGCTCCGAGTCATTAAAAACTGCGTTCTAACCTCGTCCGCCATTTATTTATTTTACAATTTTTATTTTATTTAAGGGTTTAAGTTCACTCTTTTATACACATGCAAGTTCCTAGGCTATTACTCACACCGGATGAATCAGTCCGACTATACCGTCACTTGGTTCTAGGTTCACTTTCTGGATTCAGCTAGTACATGCGGATACCTCAGTTAAGAGTGTTATCTACCGAGCTTCGAGTTATTTCAACAGCATAGGTACCTTTAGACCTATGTTTATCTTTATTAAATCTCCTATTAACTCTTCCCCACGTTATGTTTTAACGCAAAAGTTCAAACCGCAGCTCTTGGTCAAGTCCTACCTATAAGTTTCAAAGTAATTGGACAGGTACCGAGCAGTGCTCCTACGGCTGACTTCACTATAGCCACCAAACCTGTATTTAAAGGGACCACAGGGGCTTCTCAATTTGGCTAGGGGAAGAAGAACCTACTTTAGCTTCTTTAACAGACAGCAATATCCGATATAATATAACCCTCAGTCCAGTGCAATAGTATTAACTTAAATTACTACACTTTTAGGTTTAATTATATATTCTAGGATTTGGGGTAGGTATTTTAACAAGACTTTCAGCCTGTATTTCACTGATTTGTACTCATCGACTTTTTTCGCTAGGTCGTTTTGGTTCTTGTATTTTGACTCTGTAAAAGTTTTACTTTTCACAGAGCCCCACGTTGGGCGCCATGTTTAGAGTCGGAGAGGTCCTGATAATTTATTCCGGTAAATTACTCTGACCTACTAATTGACCTTTCCGAAGTTATTGAGTCTATGTAAGTTTGCTGCTTGGCTCAGATCCACCAACGTCAGCAAGATCTCACCTCTATTAACTCCTGAAGAACCAGGTTCAATTAACTGCTGTTTCAATTCAGACAACTCTTTTTTAATCTGTTTAACACTAGAACCGCCAGAGGTCGCTGTATACCTAAAACCGCCAACGGGTAAAATGTACCCGCTATTGATTTTCATGGTACAATGTTCTTTTATTTATCATACAGAGCAGTGAGTTTTGATCGCACAGGAATGAAACTTATACCAATAGAATCTGTGGACTCTCAGCTTTTCATATGACATAGTTTGGGCAGATAACATGAAGTATAAAATATCGCTAAGGGTGCTGATTTAAACGCTTGGTGTTAGACTTGTGTTTTGTTTAGGTACAAATCTCTCTATCTATCTATAACTATCTATCGATCTATCCGTAATGTTCTGTTCTATGGACATATAATTGTCTACATAAACAGACGACGCGAACTACTTCTCTCATTCCGAGTGTCCATCTTTATTCAACTGGCACGTAACCTGCACATGCATTACGTCCTCAACGTGAGCTCAGTCATCCAAGATCTTGTATTCTCCAAGATGTTACACTATCTATAACTATCTATCTGTCTCTCTCTCTCTCTCTCTCTCTCTCTCTCTCTCTCTCTCTCTCTCTCTCTCTCTCTCCTCTCTCTCTCTCATCTCTCTCTCTCTCTCTCTCATCTGTTCCCCTCTCTCTCTCTCTCATCTCTCTCTCTCGCTCTCTCTCCTCTCTCTCCTCTCCTCTCTCCACCCGTCTCTCTCTCTCCTCTCTCTCTCCTCTCTCTCTCTCTCTCTCTCTCTCTCTCTCTCAGGAACCGCAGTAGACAAAAGGCGTTGCTATAGCAACACGTCATGTTTACGCTGCATTTTCTATGAGGTAAATATTACCCGCTGGCGGATATAGGTATAAATGGCATTTTTTTTGGCGATTTTTTCAATCTGACTTCATATTGACAATTGTTAACAACAGAGGGTGCTACATAACACACTTTCAGGAAAAGTCACGGACTGGGAGACTTTAATATGTTATTGAAATAAAGTTACATACAATCAAAAAACAGCTGCGGGTAAAATGTACCCGTTGGCGGTTCTAGTGTTAAGGGATCCCGAAGGATTTTGATATCAGTAAATTGAGTGTGCTCCTACCTAAGTGTGTGTGGCAGGGTGCAGTCTTACCTTTGAAGCAGGAGAGGAGGGCACAGGTGTCTTTTAAATTATCCCAGTCCAAAAAGGTAGGATCAGTTTATTTGAAGAAAAATAGGTCCAAACTAATACAGGGTTTTTACCTTCTCTCTTTACAACATTATAATCATCCTAACAAAATGGTGCTGTGATCATGTTCAAATATGAAACTTTAATTCACAGTCTTACATTTATTACCAAGATGTTTTAATTTCAACTGCCCAATTCAGTTGTGACATTTTAAAATCTCCCGATAGAATTTAGAGGCATTTCCTCATAAAAAGACCGGTGACAATAAAAAGCGCATTCAACTTTTCATTCACCAAATCAATTCAGTTTCATACCTTTTTTCCGACACAGACGGCGGGTACTAACATTAAAAAACCCATTCCTATCCGCATTAATTTGGAGGAAGATTTCCTCACAGGTGGCGGGTTATAATATTCACAAACACATCTCTCATCAAATCATTCCACTCAGCCAACAACCAAGAAATTCGAGAGATATTTACCACGTGTGAGAGGACCTTACCGAGAGCTATTAACCCAGCTCTGAAGGACAAAGCCTACCGGGAGAGAGTCTACCAGGGGTTCCCCCCTCTCTCTCGCGCTCTCTCAAAAAACCAGTCTCTTTATGCTCAAAAAACCGGATCCAAAACCCCAAAAAACAAACACCTCCTCCACACCCAATTTGTGGAAAACTGGGCATGGCCTCTAATGTACAGGGCTGGACATGACCCGACATGTTCTATGGCTATCATAACCAACTTTTTGATGCCTCAATGTTTTTCTCCTTCAGTAAGGAGCCCCCCTCCCTGTGAACTGCTGTCAGAGGAGAGGGAAGAAACGGCCTACTCTCTTCAGAGACACCCATAAATCATAGACCTTACATACTCAACCTAAACAAACCACTTTGTTTTGTTTATGCTGTAAATATTGAAAAACCTAAAATATGAAGCCTTCTCATTATGGGTTCATACAAGAATATAATTGATCATATATGATTTATAATTAACTTTTGTTTTAAGTATTCACTTCATATATGATTTATAATTAACTTTCGTTTTAAGTATTCACTTCATATGAAGCTCTCAACAAGTTTTATTAGATGTGCCAACTGCTAGGACTGTCTTAGGGAAGACAGCTTTTAGATGCGCAGCTCCTCTGTCTTGGAACAGTCTGCAATTGAAATGGAAACTGAGCAATCTGGTGCCACTACATGTTTTTAAAGCTGGGTTGGATGCTACTCAATCAGAAGCTGTTGGTACCTACTTGAGCAGGTCTCCCTTGAAAAAGAGTTCAATGATCTCAATGGGATACTCCTGGATAAATAAAGGTTTGAGGTGAAATGAAACGTCATATCTGCTGAATGGCAGCATGTTAGTTTTGGGACATTGGGTGTTTCTAGTTTAGGTTTCAACAAACCACAGCACGGAGACTGCTCACAGTCTTCATCTGATGAGATATCAGTGCTAGAACAACTCGGGAGGACTTTCTGAAACAGCTCTAAACCCGGTTTGAATCCTGTCCACAGAACAAGGATTATCTTGTCCATCTGCAATCTGTTCTACATCTACATGCTTATGCTAAGGTTCTGGAAAACACAACTAAACGTAACAAGTGTTTTGCAGATGACAGAGATGTAACAATAAGGTGATCAATAATGATCCCATGCAGGAATTGAAGAGTGAATTATTGAACACATGTTGCCTTTTATTCAATTCAATTTGAAACTACTCATGATTATAATGTAACTGCACCAAGTTATGTTGTGAGTTGTGTTGGTTTACATATTTCAGTGTTGGCTCATACATCTCCAAAACCAAGGTAAGCACGCCGTGCCTTCAGACTTCACTTGAGTTGTTGTGTGTTGCTTTTTTAACGATGACTTCTGGACTTGTACCGTATCCTCTTGATACGTCCTGCGGTTGCTCTTAGTCTCTATGAAGCTAAACATGACACTTTAGGTCAATTCTTTAACATCAGCCTGATTTGTTGGAATGATAACATTGATGGGAATAAGATTAAGAAAACAAACACATTTCACAAGCAAAGGTTTCTTTATTGAGAGCAGACATGTGCAGAATAAGTGACACATTTAGTCATTCCTTCAGATTATATTTGAAAAACAGACATTTGGAATAGTTTGATTTCATTGACCGGGAGATTAACATAAGAACGCATTAACTACTAATACTTTCTGTTATTACTACTAGCACTGATTTAAAAAGGGAGAAAGTGGCCTTCACCGAATGATTTAACAAAACGGTAAGATGCGTTCCACTTCAGTGAGTGTTGAGAACTCTCTGACTTTACTGATGGACATACAGGTACTCAAGGCTGCCCTTGTTGCCCTCGTTGAGATCTTTCAGGATAACACTGATACCAGCCTCCAGATTTTCTTTAACCACATCTTTGTTGAGAAGCAGGCCGATGGCCTTTATTGGGTTGGATCTTCTCTTGTACCACAGGAACACTTGGTTGCCTCCGGTCCCTTTGTTCAGGTCAACATCAACTTGCTCGTATTTTTGCTGCTGATATTCCAGATACTGATCATCATTGATGGAGACTTGTATTTCGTTGACTGCCTTCTCTGGGTCGGTGGTCTGACGGAACCAGATGAAGACATAGGCTCCTCTTGCACCTCTGTTAGTATCTTCATCCACACGGATGTAGCCCTTCTCAAAGAGGTCGATGTCTAACCCGTAGGAATCAGTGGCAGTGACGTCACAGATGTAGGTTTTCTTCTCTCTCTTCAGCCACAAGTGGATCAAGTTCCCACAAGCCCCGCGGTTCAGATCACAGGCCACTCTCTCCCAACCACATGCAAACCTTTCAGCTTCATCGGCTGCATCTGTCGTGACACTAATGTCCACTATGGGAGTATCAAACTCTCCGGACCCTTGGGAGTACCAAAGGTAGAGGTAATCACCCCATGCTCCAGCATTGAGATCTTTGTAGATCTTTTTGTACCCTGCTTTGGTCAAACCATCAGCCATCTCTTCTCTGAAGGAAACTTGAACCTTGGTGATCGGCACTGATCCACGTTTGAACCAAAGACGGATAGCATTTCCTCTTGCTCCTTCGTTCAGATTGCCATCGATTACAATGAAGCCTCTTTGTAGAAGGTTTTGCTCCTCAGCTTCATTCAGGGACACTTCAAGCTCTGAGATGTAGCTGCACATTGTGGGTTCCTGCATTTAAGAAAGACACGTCATGAGTAATCGATCAATCAATGTTTATTTATATAGCCCAATATCACAAATGTTACATTTGTCTCAGTGGACTTCACAGTGTGTACAGAATATCAGTATGACAATACTGTTGTAGTTAACTGAATACATCTGACCTTTCAGCTGAGCTAGAATATCATCCTTCAACCATCAGGAGTTACATTTTGAAAACAACAATGACATCTAAACCAAGTTCAAATCAAATGTATACTGCACAGAGTTCTGCAAAGTATTGATTACAATGTTTGTGAAATACACAAAAGGTATTCCAGCAAGAAAGCAAGACCTTGTTGAACACTTACGTGTGTGCTGACAGCGAGTGATAGGCAGTAAGAAGTCAACTGGTGTGCTGAAGTCTGTTGTACTGACCACAGGTCAGCTGCATATATATAGAGCACAGAGATGCTGTGCGTCATTGTGCAATCGTTACCTGGAAGGAGTCGTATTCTAAGAAAAATGATGCTGAATTCATGCCAACACGATGACTGAAGCCAAATGAGACCCCGTATCAAGTGTGTTTATGGGCGTGAGTGTTTTCATCAGTTCTGTGGAAGTCACACACTAATCTATGTTGTTTTATTTTCTTCTTTTTCAAAGGAGCAACAGAGTCTAATTTTATTCGCAGCGCATCTGTAGCACTATCAACAACATGATCAATTTGGGGTGGTGTACATTTTGTATAAGTTTCCTGCCTTACATGCAGACATGCTATCGAGTTAAGTATAGGTGGAATCTCTCCCTTAAATTTGGCTATAGCACTAACAGATAGGTTTCTGCTGCAGGAGCTTTTGACTAATGCTTTGTAGTCTCGTAACAGTACTTCAAAAGTTACTAAGAAATGGTCGGATAAAGCAGGATTATGCGGTTCGACTAATAGTTGCTCAATTTCAATACCATAAGTCAGAACAAGGTCGAGAGTGTGATTATAGCAGTGGGTTGGTTTATTTACACTCTGACGGAAACCAACAGAATCTAATATAGAGTTAAATTTAACAGTAAGGCTATTTTTATCATCGTCAACATGAATATTAAAGTCACCTACGATAATTACTTTATCTGTTTTAAGAACCAAAGTTGATAAAAACTCAGAGGATTCAGATAAGAATTCTGAATAAGGACCTGGTGCACGGTACACTGTAACAAATAAGATTGGCTGCAAAGTTTTCCAGGTCGGATGCGTAAGACTAAAAACGAGACTTTCAAAGGAGGTATAATTTAATTTTGGTTTAGTATTGATAAGTAAACTTGAGTCAAAGATTGCTGCAACTCCACCTCCTCGGCCCGTGCCTCGGGCAATATGAGCATTGATATGGCTGGGTGGAGTGGCCTCATTTATGCTGACATATTCTTCATGTCTCAACCAAGTTTCAGTGAGACAGCATATATCAATATTATAATCTGATATTAAATCATTTACCAATAATGTTTTAGATGCTAGAGATCTTATGTTTAAGAGACCACATTTAATCTTCCTGTTTTGTTGCACTGTAGTAGTTGTTACATTTACTTTTATTAGGTTATTATGTATGACACCTCTATTAGGTTTTACCTTAACTTGTCATCGGGCAGACACACACACCGCTAATATTGGGTATTTTATTGGGTTCGGGATTCCTATGGATGACTGCCTAGGAGAGAGCGCAGAGAAGCGTGTAAGACTGCGACTCCGCCTCCTGGTCTCAACTCCAGTTTGTCATGGATTAAGTCCACAAAGCCCTGAGATGTTTGCCGAAATGAGATCTGCACCTTCCAAAGTAGGATGAATGCCGTCTCTTTTAATCAGACCAGGTTTTCCCCAGAAGGCTGTCCAATTATTTACGAAGCCCACATTGTTTGCTGGGCACCACCAAGACAACCAGCGCTGAAATGATGCCATGCGGCTATACATGTCATCATTGATCAGATTGGGGAGGGGACCAGAGAAGATTACGCTGTCCGACATTGTTTTAGCATAACTACACACCGACTCCACATTAAGTTTGGTGCATTCTGATTGGCGTACACGAACATCATTACCACCGACGTGAATAACAATCCTACTGTATTTACGTTTATTTTTAGCCAGCAGTTTAAGATGCGCCTCAACGTCGCCCGCTATGGCCCCCGGAATGCATGTGACTGTGGAGGCTTCGGTCTCTAAATTCACGTGTCTCATAATAGAGCTACCAATAACCAGAGTTGGCTTCTCAGCGGGTGTCTCGCTGAGTGGGGAATATCTGTTAGATACGTGAACGGGTTGGTGGGGACCTGCGGGTTTCGCGTTATGCCCCTTCTGAACCAACACACTCTCACTCCCTAAGCGTCCAGGAGCGACGTTTGGTCAGTGTCCGTGGCGTCCAGTTGTGACGCTCCTAGGCTCCTTCAGCTTCATAAAGGGACGCAAATAGCTTTCAACTGATTGCAATGTATTCCCATCTGCGGCGGGATTTGACGCTCATGGAAGCACGGCATTCGTTTGTGTCGGCTGCCCTTAAAGGCAATGTGAGCGTCCATTCCCATTGGATAACGGAGAATTGTAGACTCGGAAGTAAGTATTCCCCTTACTGTCGATTGATTTTACAGTGATATCTGCACTACTCATCGACTAACAAACACCAGATTATCCTTGTTAATTACACAACATTGATTGGTTTAAATTGTGTGCAATGCTTTTGTATTTTTCCCCTTCGATTCGGTGAAACAAATGTTTTTTCGGAGTAAAGGATGGCAGAAGACACTACACTACAAAGAATCCCCAGCTATCGTTTGGACTACACCAGGGGTGCCCAACAAGTCGATCGCGAGATGTGTCTAAAAATAGAACAACAACATTCTGTTTTATCGTTAATGTCCTGTAACATAATCTTCCTGTTGCAGAATAATGCACTTGAACGCATCAAAGCTTTGTGATTGGCCGGCGTGACCCCATGTGTCGGGGCGTGGCTGGCAGTGCACTAGTTCGCTAAAGTTGTCCGTGTCAACAGGAGTGACAGTCCGCACACACACAAGACCGCAATTATGGCAGAAGCAAAACATATATAATTTTCACTCCGAGTGGGAGGATGATTATGTTTGTATCTATTCCAATTCAAAGTCCATCTGTCTCATCTGCAATGCGAGCGTGGCTTTATCGAAGAAGGGTCATTTAGGAGCGGCATTTCAAAACAGTGCACAAACGCTACGAGACGGAATTCCCTCCTAATTCTGCCCTACGCTCCAAAAGGGGAGGGGCCTGAAAGGACAGCTAAATGCACAGCAGTCCATTTCCACCAGGCCCAACAACAAGAGCAAGGCTGCTACCATAGCATCTTATCGTGTCAGTCACGTTCTTGAGAAACACATGAAGTCTTTCAAAGACGGCGAAGTTGTGAAAGAAGCATTCCTGGAGGCTGCCGACGCGTAATAAAAATAACAGAAGCATTTCAACAGGTTTTTGATATGATAAAAACTCAAGTTAGATACCGTTATTAATCAGCTGTAAGTTTGAGTTTGTTTGAACTTATTCATTATAATTATTGTACAAAATGGTATAAGAATGCAAACTTAAATTGATTATAGTCTATTATCAATTCAGGTTAAGAAACTTGCTTGCATCCTATTTTAAAGGCATTTATTTTTATAATCTACTAAAATGCAACAAAAAAAGGTTTGATTCTATTAATGTTGTCTTTTTTATTGCACTGTTGCAGCAGATTCCTGAGTAGCTTCAGATCTGAGTCGTCTTATTAGTAAGCCTCATTTTAATGGCAAAGAAAGGGTTCAGAGTCTTTTATTTTTTCCCTGTGTCATATGTGGCAGCACTGTTCAATGCTTCTTGAAAACATTACCCACTGTAGTGACGTGTGAATAAACTCCAACTCTGTATCAACAACACTGTTGTGTAACTTCAGTTAAATACTTGTATGTGTGTAGATTAGAAAGAGGTGAGATAAAGGATCTGCAGTATTTTATGAAGTATTAATCGTACAAAGGCCAGTTCTATACAAGTAGAAGTGTGTATTTACCTAGTAGGCTGTCAGTAACGCCTCTCTATTTGGACTGGTAGATCTCGGCAGACTAGCAACTTTAAAAGTAGCTCTCGGTTCAAAATAGGTTGGGCACCCCTGGACTACACCATGTGCTCTGTTTGACAAACTCCATTTTTTTCACCATTCATTCCAATGGCTGCGTCTATGTCACGTGATCTTCAACTTTCTCCCTGCAGAAAAAGAAAACATGGCCGACCTTCGTTTTATTCTCGGTGGAAAATGCCTATTTTAAAGTTAGTTTGGTCATTAAAATGCGTTTTGATGTCATTTGATGCGAGAAATATGAGTTGTTATTTCAGATTATGTGTGCAGTGGATGTACATGATCTTTAGTTTGCTAGTTATTACGAAGATTACTTCAGGAAATCACGACGTTTTCATTGTTACCAAGGTGGTTGCTAGGGACGCTGCTATCTATTATTTCTGTTATGTTGTGTAACTGTTTAATGGTGTTATCTTTATTGCTACCCCCTTCCCCGTCAATGTATAGTGTTGGTCCACAGCGCAAACATATTAGTTTAACAAAATCCGCATCTAAAGATACGTTATTTTCCCCTGTGCAATTCCAGTCTCACATCTCACAGCACATCGTCATTAACAAATACCGGAAACAGACCGAAAACATTGAAAAAAAATACAATAATACTTTATTCCGAGTGTGCTTGCTTTTCTCTTTGGAAGTCATCACATAACGGCATTGTAATACACGGTTCGGCTGCATTAAATATTACATATCTGCCGTAGTTCTGTATTTATAGAGCCCTGATGAGAAGACTTCTAGACAAACATGAGGAACTGAAAACGTGACGTGGATCATAAATATATCAGCCATTAAACAACATCTTACATTTCTTTTCACACAATACGTCTCCTTGCAGTATCAACACTAATTCGGCTGACTTTTATATTTGATCCAATTGGTAGATAGGCTGTATTTACACCATAAAGGTGCACAGCTGATATAAAGGGACACCTAGTGGTTAAAGCATGTTATTGAATTTCATTATTTTTATTATTAGATATTAATAGGATCCCTATAAAGTATATTCATTACTCGTTATTCTCTACTAATAGTTCATTAAAGACTGTATATAATGACTATTTTGCACATCCCTTTCAAGATGTTCTAAGGTTTATTGACATATCATATAGGCCTACACAACTATGGTGTAGTTCTGCATTGAATGAAAAACTTGGGTCGCAGGTTCCTCAATAGTGCAGTACAAGACATCTATCAATATTTGTGCGTACCTCCAGCAATGTTAACTATGTTGAAGCACTTATTTTAACTGATATTATACATATGTATTATACTCTTATAAGATGTATGTAGATATTTCATCTCCGGCCTTGTCAGGTATTGAACAATCAATAAATAAAGAACACAGAATTGTAGAATATAAAACACAGAATTTGTGTGATTATACTAAATGATTTACAAATAAACACCACTGCTTATTTACAACTGTTACACATGCTGATGTAACGCAAATGTTCCAACTTGAGATCAATAAAGTATATCTGATCTTAAGCTGATCGATGGCTACTGCCATATTTGCAAAATGTGCCTCTGAACCTTAACAAGTGCGTGTTTCAGGCTTATCAATGAATGTAATGTAATGTTATCAATTGACAACAGGGGTTTTGATTGATTGATTGATTGATTGATTGATTGATTGATTGATTGATTGATTGATTGATTGATTGAAAAGTGTATGAACAGCTTGTATATTGGGTACAGTACAGTACAGCTCAAAACATACAATTGTTAAGGGGATGCAGACCAGAGAAAGACTTTCATCTTGTTTACATCAGGGTCCCCCATTTCCAATTCATCATGTCATTTAAGACATATTTGACATACAGATTGCTTATTTACAATTTTCATTTTAGATTTGGTTCTAATACATCCTAACCGGATATTTAAGACATACCAAGTCTACAGATATACAGTTAGTAACAGAGTCTAAAATGCGAGTATATACATAGATGGGGGGGGGGGGGGGGGGAAGCTGTCCATTGAACGACAGGTTGAGATTTGTACCATTACCGGGGCCAGTTTTGCAATGCTCTCCCCCGAAGGTGCTCTTTAAGAGAGGTTTTGAAGGTAAGTATAGTTTTACTTTCCTTTACAGTTGTGGGAAGAGCGTTCCACCTTGATGTGGCATCATTGCGAAACGTGTATTCCCCCTTTTTTGTGCCAAATCTGGGTTTCACATGATTTGTGGAGCTCCCTCTGGTGTTATGATCATGGTATTCCTTGACCTTTGGGAAGAATGTTGACATGTACATGGGTACCTATAGAGGTGTAGTGGATCTTGTAGACCAGGCCCATTGCAAGTAGCTGTACTCTGTCGTCTACTCTAAGCCATGCTAGGTTGTCAAAGTGGGCAGAGGTGAGGTGGGTTCTAGATGAAAGGTCAAGCAGTAGTCTGACCAGTTTATTTTGCGATGTTTGAAGTTTTATTTTTAGCGCCTTGGAGGTGCTATGGTACCATGACGTGCAAGCATAGTCATAGTACCCTTGAATGAGTGCTCCTGCCAGAGTCTTCAGGGTGTTCTTGTTTACCAGAGAGGAGATCCGGTATAGGAATCTAGTTCTTTGATTGACTTTTTTTATTACATTGGATGCCATTTTGTCACAGGAGAGGTTTGCCTCAAGAATAGATCCTAGGTATGTAATTTCCTTCTTACTTGTGACAATAATGTCGCCCACTGCAACTGAGAAGTCGTCGGATTTGCTGAGATTATGTTTCGAACCGAAGAGAATGTACTCTGTTTTACCCAGGTGTAATGATCATTTATTATCGGCGAGCCAGGTGCAGATTCTGCCGAGCTCGGAGCTGAGGGTTTTTTCAACCTGCAATCTGCTCCTGTCAGAGACCAGATAGGTCAACCAATCACAGAGCTTGAGGCAACGCGGAACAATAGCTGAGGATTCTGGGTAGTGTAGTGTCTTCGGCCATCCTAAACTGAACAAATATTTGTTTCTCCGAATCGAAGGGGAAAATTACAAAAGCATTGTACACAATTTAAACCAATCAATGTTGTGTAATCAACAAGGATACTCTGGTGTGTTTGAGTCGATGAGTAGTGCAGATATCACTGTGAAATCAATCGACAGTAAGGAGAATACTCACTTCCGGGTGTAAAACCCTCCGTTATCCAATGGGAATGGACGCTCACATTGCTCTCCGTAATACAATAAAGGGGACATGATCAAATCGGAATATAATGTTCTTTTAGAAAACGTTAACTAAAGGGAACAATCTATTGGACACAGCTGAAGCTCTGGCCTTCCTTAAAAACTAACTAATTTAATAAAAATCACAGTTGTATTACACACAATGCACTGTTTTTTGAGAACAACAATTCGTAACTAATGCACCATAATACATTCTGACGAAAAATAAAAATGATTATGAATACAAATAAAATAAAAAGAAGCCTCCCGTGAGTAGATTTTCTCAAAACGTTTTATAGAATAAAAGCTCACTGCAGGACGTTGTAGAAATGCGTGTGTACACCACGACAAAAGAGCGTCATTCACTTTACATTGGGGTTGTTTGCGTGGTGCCGACACGCAAATGTAACAAAGTTCGTGACTCCACCACGCATTGTGGTGTTAAGGAGTCGTGATGGAGTCACGCATTCTGGTGAGATCAGGTTGCCTTTGGACCACAAGGCACTTGTTCATTAAGTCAAATCCCATGTTCACCCCACCCGGTACAGAACAAGCTTCCACTGTTTGGTTTGATAAAGGATTTCATCAATTTATAATCTTCACATAGAGGACACATTTGGGTCTTTCTCTCAATTATCTGAACTGCACAGCCTGCCTAAGAATCACTTGTTTCGATACTTAAACATGTGATTATTCTGCTGAACATAGCCTGATACAACTGAAAGTGGAACATAGAGCTTATTTTACACGAGCAACAAACCCCTCCATCCTTTTCTCAGCGGGTCAAACATGTCATGTGCTTCTTAGGGTTAGAGACAATTAAGTTCATACTCAAAGGCTCCTCTGAAACCCTTATGAGAACATGAATACTGCTGTATGTATCACTACTGTGTGAATCCAAACCCAATGTGCATGCTAAGCATCACTTGCTTTGGTGGAAAGAAACTGGGGATATTAAAAAAAGATATTTACAAAAACTAGAGCAAACTAAATCCCAGGTTGAGAAGCAGCAGCAGTTATCGCTCTGAAGCCGCTCCCTTCTGCTGCGGAGATTAAGGAGTAAAGGTGCCACCCTTTTCCTCAGAAGCCTGGTGCGTCTAGATAAGCAATACAGGGGGGGGGGTCTCATTGATAAGGAAATAAGTGTATCATGAAATACCCAGAACGTACCAACACTGTCACATGCGTAGATTAGTGTATAAAAGGTTCAAGAATAACATTATAGTCCAAAAAGTCCTCTTAGCAACTTGTGTATTTATGGGGAAAGTGTTGTATTCCAAAAACCTTGGGAGTTTAATATTAATTTAGATTTCACAAAACAACATAATTAAAACTACAACATAATATAAAACACTTTCTTAACATATGACTAGTTAGAACAGTGACAACAGGCCAGGATCAGGTCAACACAGCTTGTGCTATGTATTGGGGAAACAGCAACGTGCACAACATCACACGTGCACGAGTTGCTGGAAAAGGATCTCTGTTTTTAACGTCACGACGTCGGGAAACAAGCTGCTCAACATTTGATCTGTATCGATGTCAAATATGGAAAGTAGGTTTCTGAGTTGTACTTCCTTGATTACTCTGACCTCATTATGTGACAATTATATTTCAGAATGTCGCTCATTCACCACCCCAAAGGTAAAGCACTTTATGTTAGAGCTCCTCCACATGATCGTATGATGTCACTTCCTGTTAGAGAGGAGTTGCTGATACTTAACATGGCATCGCCCGCTTCATTTGAATGATGTCTAATCAATACATTTCTGAGACCTTTAAATCATCTTCAAGATCAGTTATCACCAGAAGAACCTGGAGCATATCATGTGGAAATGTAAAGCGCTCTGTAATGGATCATCAGCACAAAGCACCAAGTAGAACATCTGACCAAATTCAAGATGGCCGTCTTGTTGTGGACAAGCGGCAAACTCTGGGGAACAGCCGGGACGCCAATACGGAAGTGCCACACACTGCAGTTCATACATGGGCCGCTAGGGACTGGCTGCAGAAAGGAGCAATTTCCATAGACCCCCATGTTAAAATGCCCAACTTTACAGCAGAAAAAAACATGTTTCTACCCATGGATGCAATAAATATTATTATCGATATAGTTAGATTCCACCTTCATGATTATGAATATGTGAGTGAATTGTTTTCTAACACGACCCTTTTATTTATATTAGGTCTTAAAGTTTTGCATACATTAGGGCGTGGTCACGTTGATGGACACGTACATGCCTCACTGTCAGCTAACAGCAACTTGTCCACTCTGCTAGGCTACAACCATAGAGGCTACAACGTTAGTTAGTCATAGTACTATACTTGACCCTTTAGCTTTAGCCGTGTTCGTGGTGATTGTGCCTTTTAGGGAATATTGTTACAAATACCAGACAATTAAAATGTCGTGCTGTGCGCTTGAATGTACTAACAGAACTTCCAAGAAGTCTAAAATGATAATATTATACATGTTAACCCCGTTCGCAGGTGTTTGTGTGCTTGGTAGCTTAGCTTGTTACTTATTAGCCAGCTAAGGATGTAACCCTTTATACATACTGTTTAGAGTCGGCGAGGTCCTGATAATTTATTCCGGTAAATTACTCTGACCTACTAATTGACCTGACCGAAGTTATTGAGTCTATGTAAGTTTGCTTCTTGGCTCAGATCCACCAACGTCAGCAAGATCTCACCTCTATAACTCCTGAAGAACCTAGGTTCAATTAACTGCTGTTTCAATTCAGACAACTCTTTTTTAATCTGTTTAAGCGATCCCGAAGGATTTTGATATCAGTAAATGGAGTGTGCTCCTACCTAAGTGTGAGTGGCAGGGTGCAATCTTACCTTTGAAGCAGGAGAGTGTTGAGATCTTCATATGAAGTGAATACTTAAAACGAAAGTTAATTGAGATCATGGTATGAAGTGAATACTTAAAAAACGAAAGTTAATTATAAATCATACATGATCAATCATATTCTTGTATAAACCCATAATGAGAATGCTTCTTGACGGTTTTTGAATATGTATCTATGCTTACAATTTTTTCTGTTGCTATTTGAGAACTTTGCGTTTTGAAAAGAGGGTGTTGTGAGTTTTCATAGTATGTTTAATACTTAAAAACGAAAGTTAGTTATAATCAAATATAATCAATTATATTCTTGTATAACCCACAATGAAAATGCTTCATATTTTAGGTTTTTCTATAGTTACAGTATAAACAAAACAAAGTGGTATGTTTAGGTTGAGTTTTCTTCCTCTCCTCTGGCAGCAGTCCACAGGGAGGGGGGGGGGGGGGGGGCTTCACACTAAGGGGAGAAACATTAAGAGGCCAAAGAGAGTTCATGTCCTTTTTACCTCATATGAAAGGGTGTCTTATCCCATAACAGCTGTGGAACATGTCGGGACATGTTTAGCCTTGTACATTAGTGCGCAGGCGCAGTTTTCAACTGAATTGGGTGAAGAGGAGGAGTTTGTTTTTTTGGGTTTAGGATCCAGTTTTTTTAGCATAAAGGGACTGGTTTTTTGAGAGAGCGCGAGAGAGGGGGGGTGACCCCTGGTAGACTCTCTCCGGGTAGGCTGTGTGCTTCAGAGCTGGGTTAATAGCTCTCGGTAAGGTCTTTCTAGACGGGGTAAATATCTCTCGAATTTATTGGTTGTTGGCTGAGTGGAATGATTTGATGAGAGAAAGTGTGTGAACCTTTATAAATACCGCGACCTGTGGGGAAAAACATCTGGTCCCCCGACTCTTGGCGGATGGGTATGGGTTTTTAAGTGTTAATCCGCCATCTGTGTCGGAAGATGTGTTTGGGAATATTCTAACCGCAACCTGTAAGGATCTTCCTTCGAACTCTTGGCGGATGGGTATGGGTTTTTTTAAGTGTTAATCCGCCGTCTGTGTCGGAAGATGTGTTTGGGAATATTCTAACCGCAACCTGTAAGGATCTTCCTTCGAACTCTTGGCGGATGGGTATGGGGTTTTTTTTAAGTGTTAATCCGCCGTCTGTGTCGGAAAAAAACGGTATGGAACTGATGTGAATAAATGGGTGAATGGAAAGTTGAATGCGCTTGTTATTGTCACCGGTCTTTTTACGAGGAAATACCTCTAAATTCTATCGGGAGAATTTTAAAATGTCACAACTGAAATGGGCAGTTGAAATTAAAACATTTTGGTAATAAATGTAAGACTGTGAATTAAAGTTTCATTTGAACATGATCACAGCACGGTGTTTTTTGTTAGTATGATTATAATGTTGTGAGAGAGAAGGAAAAAACCCTGTATTAGTTTGGACCTATTTTTCTTCAAATAAACTGAATCCCACCTGTTGGATTGGGATCCTTTAAAAGACACCTGTGCCCTCCTCTCCTGCGTCAAAGGTAAGATTGCACCCTGCCACACACACACTTAGGTAGGAGCACACTCCATTTACTGATATCAAAATCCTTCGGGATCGCTTAAACAGATTAAAAAAGAGTTGTCTGAATTGAAACAGCAGTTAATTGAAACCTTGGTTCTTCGGGGGGGTTAGGAAGAGGTGAGATCTTGCTGACGTTGGTGGATCTGAGCCACGCAGCAAACTTACATAGACTCAATAATCTTCGGAAAGGTCAATTAGGAGGTCAGAATAATTTGCCGGAATAAATTATCAGGACCTCTCATACTCTAAACATGGCGCCCAACGTGGGGCTCTGTGAAAAATAATACTTTTACAGAGTCAAAATACAAGAACCAAAACGACCTAGTGAAAAAAGTCGATGAATACAAATCAGCGAAATACAGGCTGAAAGTCTTGTTAAAATACCTACCCCAAATCCTAGAATATATATAATTAAACCTGAAAGTGTAGTAATTTAAGTTAATACTATTGCACCGGACTGAGGGTTATATTATATCGGATATAGCTGTCTGATTAAAGAAGCTAAAAAGGTTCATTTTCCCCTAGTCAAATTGAGAAGCCTGTGGTCCCTTTAACACAGGTTTAGGTGGCTATAGTGAAGTCAGCCGTAGGAGCACTGCTCAGTACTTGTCCAATTACTTTGAAACTTATAGGTAGGACTTGACCAAGAGCTGCGGTTTGAACTTTTGCGTTAAAACATAACGTGGGGAAGAGTTAATAGGAGATTTAATAAAGATAAACATAGGTCTAAAGGTACCTATGCTGTTTAAAAAATTCGAAGCTCGGTAAATAAAACTCTTAGCTGAGGTACCCGCATGTACTAGCTGAATCCAGAAAGAGAACTTAGAACCAAGTGACGGTATAGTCGGACTGATCACCCGTCGAGAGTAAAGCCTAGGAACTTGCATGTGTATAAAAGAGTGAACTTGAACCCTTTAATACATTTTTGTGTTGTTTTTTAAAACAAACAAACAAAAATAAATGGCGGACGAGGTTAGAACGCAGTTTTTAATGACTCGGAGCCAACCACACAGGGGGGAAGCAAAATCCGGAGCTTCTGCCCGCCCTGGTCAGTTTAGCCCAGACCCACGGGCGTACCGCGACCAAAATAAGTTTCCTGTCAGACTACCGTTTGACAGAGAGCAACAAGCAGGACGTATAATGTTTGAGACCCTATCTCCACCATACAGGGATAAAAGCTCAAAAAATGCCATTTAGGAGTATCCCATCTACTACTCCTAGAAAGAAAAAAAAAAACACATTGTTAGACATGATATTCAGGAAAAAGGAATGTTGGAAATAAATAATGTCAAATATTGAAAATCCTAAAACTGGATCAACAAACCATGTTAATAAACCCTGCTAATAGGAAGCTAAAACATGCAGGAGAAATAGCAGTAGCTCTGGCAAAGAGAATAGGTCCTAGCATGCAATAACAGTGTGATAATATGATAAGGACTATTAAACTGTCAGAAGGCGATGTGGTGATCAGATGACCCACAAATACCGGTTGTTTTGAATGTACTTTTAAGAAAAAACCTATGTGGGAACTATCAGCAGATATCAAGCCCCAAAAATATCTTCAAAACTAATATGAGAAAGTTTTTGCGAAGCTAAAGCTCAAATACTTTACCAAAATCAACTAAACTATTTACTTTTGACCCCTGTTTGGGAATGGGATTTTCCGTTACACAACGGAAAACTCAATTCAAGCCTTAAAGAACGCTTTAAAGACAAGTCAATGAGAGTTAAATGTGGTGCTATTTTTCTCATGAAGGAGAATGCACTTTTGGAAAAAAGGTTTCCTCTTTTCTCTGCTCCCGAGGTGCTGCAGAAACACGCAGCACACGGGGTCAAAGACAGGCGTGACCTCTGGAGGGGAAGAAAATTTGAGCAGACCACGAAAGACCATTAAAAGTTTTATGGCCTCAGCACAGAGGAAGATCTGGAGATTTTAAGGAACTCTACCAAAGCAAGCTACCCATCCCCCACCCAGCACAAGGGAAATAGTGTTCCTCTCACCAATGAATAAATCAACTCTTAACCAAGTCGGATCTAAAATAGACATAGCTCCAGTTGTTAAGAAAAGAGGGAGATTCAAAAAATTATCTTAACACCAGAACAATAATATCAAATATCAAAAACCAAAATAGTATGTTGAGACCCATTCTCAGAAACTAACAATGTGGAGATAAGGAACCAGGGTGATAGAACATCTGTGTTATTCATGTCCATGACTTGATCAGGAACAGAGGAAGAATTCTCTCCTGAAGAGAAGCATCTTGCACTTGCATTAAAAATGTATCCAGCCCTGAGGGAAATGTCTCAAGGTACCAGAATGTGCATATACACTCTTTATTTTCCAATATCTGAAGCTACTAAACAAACTGTTCAGGGAGCAGAAACAATGATGAGTAGATGAAGAAAATGGAAGATGATGATGTCTGATCCAGATGTGGGGTGCAGAGGACCTCAGGAAGTAAGCCACAAAGGGAAACATTGAAACCCTTACAGAAAACCGCTACTCCACAGATAACACTGTTTACAGAGGGGAGTTTGCGAAAAGGTGACCAAGCAGCCACTTGGGCCTTTATAAAGAAAACTAATTCAGGTGAAGTACTTTGCAAGCAAAAGGGTGCAATACCAGGTACAGCCTGCTGAGGAAAAGGCCATTTGTTGAGGGACTTCCTTTTGCTAAAAAAGGAAAAATAGCACACATCCGTATTATTACTGATAGTGATTATTATTAAAAAGCGGGTAAAGAAGAGCTTAATAATTGGAAACAAAGGCAGTTCAAAAATGTGAAAGGTGAAGCGCTGACACATGCCCATCTAGTGAGGGTCTTATTGCAGAGTTAAAGGCAGGCATGTAGAATGGAATCATGTCCGTAGCCATATAGATAAGATATAATTTAACTATCAGGGTAATAGAGAAGTTTGACCTTGCTTAAAGCACGGGACGAGTTAACCACCGGACTGCCATATTCCCTAGAATATGGAAAAAGGGTGGAAGCATTCACGTACCACCTGAAGAAGCTCCTTAGGTTGTGCGTGAATTACACAGCAGTTTAGGCCATGTGGGCCTATTTCAGATGAGGAAATATTGTCTCCACAATAAAATCCTCTTACCAAAACTGCGATTGCACTACAACACACATGGTCAACATGTCTTCAATGTGTAGAGGTGGATGGGTTTAAGAAAGTTCATCCTGAGCATCTTAAAATAATAGAGGAAGGACCACTAACCATTTTTAGTGCTGACATAGCAGGTCCTTTTCTGACCCGCACTCCCAGTGGGAATAAGTATTTGCTTGTGACCTTTGATAAATGGAGGGAGTCATAAACATGTTTATCCTCTGACCAGAGCAACTGGAACACAGTGTCTGCTAAAATGGCGGAACATATAAGTATTTTTCCTAAAAACTGAGAGAATAAGAATGGATAATGTCACTCACTTTAAAAATGAGAACGTTTTTGTCACCCTTGCAGGATAAAGGAATCACACCTATCTGGTCTTTACCATAGAAGTATCAGGCATTAGAGCAGCCAAAGAGTGGAGTATAAAAAACTGTAAAACAAATTGGGACATTCCAATCAATTTGACAAGGCTGAATATATTCCTATATGTATGGAAAAGCTACCTATAGGGCAAAGGTCAGGTCATATCTAACTATCACACCTTTTCCGTTTAAGTTCAGAAATCGTGTATGGGTGACCAGAAAGGGGCGAAGTCCAGAGAAGGGTTAGCTTAAAACTAAATCAGAAGGTTTGGATACAGTGAAGTCAATTTTCTGGGAAAGTAGTTTCACTCCAGAAGAGAGGACCGGTTCACCCGAGCCAACTGAGTTTAGAATCCAGATAGGAATATGACTGCGGCCTACCCATCCACTATTGATGCTATCAGTCTCACATCACATGACATGTTTTGCACACACACGTGGCAGTTAATGTGTTTTCTTCCACAGGAGAGGATGGCTTTTTGTGGGATCTTCCCGCAATAAGTTAGAATTTGTCTTGGTGAATTCTGTACCAAGGGATATTTGATAAAGCAAAAGAGGGAATTTAAATCTGAGTAACAAGCAATAGCTCCAATGCAAAGGATTTAGCAGTAGAACTGTTAGAATCTATAGTGAATTATGCAAAGAAAGATGGCAAGACGAAACTCTGTCTATTTAGCATATGGATCATTAGAGCTTGGATGGAGAATACCGCAGTATCAAAGAGGAAATGGAAAATAACCTTTATATTATTTTCCTCATTGTTTTTTAACTTTACACTATTAGTTTTCTTTTCAGTTATTTTTAATGGATATACGCTTACACCCTAAAAAGAGTATTCATTTAAATTAGATTTTTTGAGCACATCTCTCCTTTGTTTTTGCTGGTTCTCACACAGCATGAAGGTGTAGGGCTGTCAGGTCGTTACACTGATAAGAGTAAATTATGGCCCAGTGCTTTCTGCCATTAGAGGCCAACTGAGTAAGAGGAGAAACAATCACCTTGCTGTATATAGAAATTACAGAGCAATATGGAATACACGACCCTCTTGAGAAAACCCTTGGGGAAGTTTTTATTTTAACTGAAACAACTTTTTATGGATCAGAGAAATGATTTAAACTTGATTTTAGCTATATTGTTGAGATTAATACCTCAGCAATCTACCAAGAGGATTTGAACCTGCCTCGCGGGGAAACTTCAGTCACAGTGCCTCAAGGGAAGCCAAGTAGGCTACTGGACCCAGGAAACCTGTGCAGAAGGACCGGAAGGGGCAAGCGGTGAAAAGGAGGAGACTCGTAAGAGAAAAAAGTGATCTGATTCAGAGGTCTCCCCGGGTGCCCAAGCCAAAAAGATGTCCTTGCTGTCAATAGACATTCCAGAGGAACATGGAGTACCAGACCCCTTGGAAGGATTCCTGGGGGAAATTGTTTCAATTGAAACAATTATTAATGGATCAGCGGCTGAGTCACCTATGACCCCGCCAGAGAAGGAGGATGATTCTTCCAGCTCTGTGGGACAGGCTGCATCTCTACCCGCTGAGCCACTCAGATCGCAGTGGATTTCCCCAAAAGGATGACGACTACCTGATAACTGCATGGTCAGATATCAGACGCCAGGTAGCAGCAACCCTACCTACCCCCTGCCACTGGTCCACTTCACCATCTCCAACCCGGTGACTTCGTGCTGGTCAAGGACTTCCGGAGAAAGAGCTGGAAATCCAACCGTTGGCAAGGTCCCTACCAGGTGCTCCTCATCACCCAGACAGCGGTCAAGGTCACCGAGAGAGCCACGTGGGTCCACGCCAGCCACTGCAAGGTCGTAGTCACAGGCCAGGAGAGACGGTAGAAACAGACGACAACAAGTGATGTGTCCTAGTCACCAACGAAAGACGACAACAAGTACCACCAGCACCACACTGGCACCACATACACCTAAATCTCACACTGCACACACAGGATGTCATGAGCGAGTGCCAGCTAAGCTGTTTCATATGCCTCTGGTTCCTCGTTTGTGCTATCATTGTGTGGGGACTCATTGACCTTGTCACAAAGTCATGAGCGATTATTGACGAGGTCTAAAAAATCCATAACAACTGTCGACCGAGTTATCTGGTTTTTCGTTTGGAGATGTCGTCCAGCGAAAAACTGCAACCCCTCCATGGTCAGGGTCAAGGATATACATCAGATAGCAACATGGATTTAGGAGTCTACAACAGATGGGCCCCTCGCCCAAGGACATTCCTGTACGGTACTATGTTTTCGGTGTTTTTTTCACACCAGGTTCATCAAAAGGGTCGTCCTGATTACACATACTGAAGAACTTTTCATGATATTGATGCTTGGAGTTTTACGGATGTAATATGTATGTGTTTTTACGATTTTATCTGTTGCCAGTTTGATAAACTTTGCGTTTGAAAAGAGGGTGTTGAGATCTTAATATGAAGTGAATACTTAAAACGAAAGTTAATTGAGATCATGGTATGAAGTGAATACTTAAAAAACGGAAGTTAATTATAAATCATACATGATCAATCATATTCTTGTATAAACCCATAATGAGAATGCTTCTTGACGGTTTTTGAATATGTATCTATGCTTACAATTTTTTCTGTTGCTATTTGAGAACTTTGCGTTTTGAAAAGAGGGTGTTGTGAGTTTTCATAGTATGTTTAATACTTAAAAACGAAAGTTAGTTATAATCAAATATAATCAATTATATTCTTGTATAACCCACAATGAAAATGCTTCATATTTTAGGTTTTCTATAGTTACAGTATAAACAAAACAAAGTGGGTTGTTTATAGGTTGAGTTTTCTTCCTCTCCTCTGGCAGCAGTCCACAGGGAGGGGCTTCACACTAAGGAGACACATTAAGAGGCCAAAGAGAGTTCATGTCCTTTTCACCCTAACGTGAAGAGGAGGAGTTTGTTTTTTTGGGTTTAGGATCCAGTTTTTTTAGCATAAAGAGACTGGTTTTTTGAGAGAGCGCGAGAGAGAGGGGGGGAGACCCCTGGTAGACTCTCTCCCGGTAGGCTGTGTGCTTCAGAGCTGGGTTAATAGCTCTCGGTAAGGTCCTTCTAGACGGGGTAAATATCTCTCGAATTTATTGGTTGTTGGCTGAGTGGAATGATTTGATGAGAGAAAGTGTATGAACCTTTATAAATACCGCGACCTGTGGGGAAAATCTGGTCCCCCGAAATTTGCGGACAGGTATGGGTTTTTGAGTGTTAATCCGCCGTCTGTGTCGGAAAAAACGGTATGAAACTGATGTGAATTGATTTGGTGAATGGAAAGTTGAATGCGCTTTTTATTGTCACCGGTCTTTTTACGAGGAAATACCTCTAAATTCTATCGGGAGAATTTTAAAATGTCACAACTGAAATGGGCAGTTGGAATTAAAACATTTTGGTAATAAATGTAAGACTGTGAATTAAAGTTTCATTTGAACATGATCACAGCACGGTTTTTTTGTTAGTATGATTATAATGTTGTAAAGAGAGAAGGTAAAAACCCTGTATTAGTTTGGACCTATTTTTCTTCAAATAAACTGAATCCCACCTGTTGGATTGGGATCCTTTAAAAGACACCTGTGCTCTCCTCTCCTGCGTCAAAGGTAAGATTGCACCCTGCCACTCACACTTAGGTAGGAGCACACTCCATTTACTGATATCAAAATCCTTCGGGATCGCTTAAACAGATTAAAAAAGAGTTGTCTGAATTGAAACAGCAGTTAATTGAAACCTTGGTTCTTCGGGGGGGTTAGGAAGAGGTGAGATCTTGCTGACGTTGGTGGATCTGAGCCACGCAGCAAACTTACATAGACTCAATAATCTTCGGAAAGGTCAATTAGGAGGTCAGAATAATTTACCGGAATAAATTATCAGGACCTCTCAAAACTCTAAACACGTGTTATGTTGATTGGGAGGCGGAGGCCTCTGCAAAAGTGAGAGTCTTTTTCACCTGTATAATGTCGATCGATGTCTGACTCTGTTTAAAAAGTTCTTTAAGCTTTGTAGCTTTTCCATCAATAATTTTCAGCCTAGCAGTCAGAGGCACCCGCAAGGATGTCTGAAAAACCCCGCATGTAGAGTTGAAATACTCCAAAACAAAATCATCAGAGGGGTCCTTCCCCAGCTTTCGCGGTAATACCATCGCCCCGATGGTCCGCTTTTAGTTTCCCAGACGGTGCTTGTCAGGACTCTTCTCACTTCTGGCGGCGGGGAAATATCTCCTTCTTCTTCCTCCACCTTGAGGGGCAGCGGTGCAAACTGTTCTTTGATCTCGCATGCTGTCTGCGTTGCTTTGCTTTTCTTTGCAAATATCTTGTACACATCTGGTTCCACGCCTGTTTCTTGATGCACTACTTCTTCCGATACAGTGGTTGCGTGGAGATCTCTGGAGGACACCAGAGTTAACACAGCCCAATCTGTTGAGGTCAGTGTCGCTTTAACACTACGGGGTCCATACGTTTCTCCATTCTTCAGATTGTAGAAATGCAGTTCATTCGCCATATAGTTGAATACATAACCCCAAACATCACCATTTTTCAGAGTCCATTCTTCATGAAGTTCTTCGGCTGGAGGCGTCTGAACCCGGCACAGATACTGCATTCGTTTCTTGATTGGCGCTCCGGACGGGTGGCGGTAAGTTGTCACTGGCGTCTCACTGATTAAACCCATATCTAGGGTTCTCTTGGCCATTTTTCTTTTTTGAAAGGTGACTTGGCGAGGGAAAATGACTGGCTTGTTATTTAGTTTGAGCGTATTTATTTTTTCATCTATTTCCATCCCCTTACTTTTAAATGATCTGGTGAGGAAAAGGCGGGGCTTGTTATGTTGAGGGGGAGGCGGAGCCCTCTGTAAAAAAGTATTTTGCAGTCAAACCGGGGAAAATCTGCCACTTCCTCACAGAGCCCCTCCTCCAACACACATGAACGCGCGCATGACCAAAAGAGGCGCGAGATAAGTTTGTGCACAGACCCCCGCATTGCTGCTGATGCATTCGTTTCTTGACTGACGCTCCGGACGGATGCGGTAAGCTGTCACAGACTGATTAAACCCCATTTGAGGCTTCTCTTGCCATTTTTCTTTTTTGAAAAGGTGACTGGGTAAATGGAATTGCTGTCTTTTTATTTAGTTTGCGCATATTTCTACCTAATTCCACCCCCCAATATCTGCCTGCGTCATAGCCCGGAAGGGGGGGAGAGGCTAGGAGGGGGCTGGTAGACAGTCTCACCTAACTTCAAGAGACACCTAAATTAACATCAGAGGTTTATAACACACCGGTGTGAAGTCACACCGGCCTGTTATAACACCTCATAGATTAGACTTCATAATTAGATTATACAACTCTGAGGGGTGTTATGGAAATCTAAAAACCCCAATACTGTAGAGTACAAGTCAGAGTGATTAAAAACAAAAGAATGGTGAATCAGACAGAGTTGTCTTTCTGGTGATGTTTATTCGAGGCCTCAAACAAACATCAGATACAATAAAAATATAGACACAGGTCTCACAGAGTATAGGATAGTCTGCGCGAGTGTGCGCAGTTCAATATGGTAACAAAGCTTATATTGAGGAAAGGGTGGGAAGGTCAGAAATCTGTCTTCACACGGTCACATTGTTATTAGACACATGTCCTTGAGCTGTAGATCTCAGGAAAGGCAAGTTCTCCTGTGACTATGAGTGATTCTTTCATAATAGCAGCTGTGGCCTTGAAGTAGAGTAGATAGAAGCAAACAGCACATCTAACCAAATGAGAAGCATTTGGTTACTTTGAACATATAAGGAATATAATAAAATGTCCACTACATTCTCCCCTTTTGATCATACTTGATCAATAAAAACAAATGACAGGATAGACTGATATAACACATCAATGAATACACTCCATCGCTGGTTTAAGTAAACACATCACAAATATATCATAGAAAACTGGCTGTTTTTGTGGAGGACAGACTCCAATATAATGTAAGCATAAGAGGAGAGTACACTCGATACACATGATTATATTGATTATATTGTAGTGTCGGAATCAGACTCTTCTGATTCTAGCTGGTCTATCTCACTGTGGCGCAAAGGATTGTCTTGTAATGGAATAGCAGTATACTGAACGAAAGCTAAGGATACCAGGCTGGAAAAGCCTTTCTTCAGTATTGGGATAATCAAACAGGTACAACTGATTAATAGGCCGAAAATGATCGCCAGGGGTGTAACTATCCTAGCCAGCCATCCTTCCTACCTGCTGTAAGTCAGGACTACCAGTCCCAGCCACCTGCGTTGGATATGTCATCCACTTTCATGTCGGCTAACAGGTTGTTAAGATGCAGCACGGTGTCAGTGATGTTCTTGGTGGCGTCAGGAATGTAAGTGCAACAGGAGTCACCGATCACATGACACAGGCCACCCTTTGAGGCGAACAAAAGGTCAAGAGCAAATTGGTGCTGCATGAGCATATTCTAGAGGCTATTAGGAATGGGGCATGACCTGGAAGCCTTGCGTCGTCTCGTAAGTGAGGTTCTCTAGCCGAACGTGTAAGGTATCTATGTTATGGGCTTTTTACCTTGTGGTGTTCGTGGTGTTGGAACTCTGGGTAATGATGTGTCGTGTACATTAAGGACATGAGGACAGTGACTGCTGGATTCAAATCCACTAGAGTGCATGTACCTATCCAAACCCAGCATCACTGGGCCAGGCCAGTTGGAGGGAAATATGGTTAACATCAGGGAATGCTACGTTAGAAAGGATTCTTCCAGGGACACTGAATATGCAATACGAGATATTGTAAACACCGTAACTGCACTGTGCTATCTTCCCCATCCCTTAGAGTAATGTTACCAATCCCTGTCTTGACCAGCCCCTCTGCCCGTGTGATTCGCCCTGCTCTCCCCATGTACCTCTTAGATACCTCGATTTTGGCTGACATGCTGTGTGCTGACCATGGATACATAAAATATAGGACTAGTCCTAACACAACTATCATGGCAAATATGCAGAGGAACCATTTTATGATTGTCCAGGCTCTCCGGTAGTATTGCTCACGGTTGCGTCATCGTTTTCCCAGGCGAGCCGTCATCACGAGGTGGGAATGCTCCATGGGGTGTGTGTGTATTCCTTCGGTCGATTTTGTGACACGGACAGTCAGACTCCGCACACCGGTAACACAAACGAGGAACCAGGAACACACCTTGTGTGTAGTGTGTTTTGGTGTATGTAGTGCAAGTGTGGTGCTAGTTGGTGATTAGGACACATCACTTGTTGTCATCTACTTCTGTTGGTGATTAGGACATATCACTTGTTGTCTTCTGCTTCTACCGTTTCTCCTTTCCTGTGACTACGACCGTGCAGTGGCTGGCGTGGACCCACGTAGCTCTCTCTCGGCGACCTTGACCGCTGTCTGGTTGACCAGAAGCAGGTAGGGGCCAACGATTGGATTTCCAGCTCTTTCTCCGGAAATCCTTGACCAGCACGAAGTCGCCGGGTTGGAGATGGTGAAGTGGACCAGTGGGAGTCGCTAAAGTGGATGACAGGTTAACATACAACATAGCAACATAGCATCCTCACACAAAGTTGTGGAGGGAAGAGGACATCCTGGAGCCTTGAGTCCAATCTGTGGAGGAGCCCCAAAAAGGATTTCAAATGGCTCCGTGTTCGTTCCCACATCCGCATGTACATCAGCACAATGGGCAGAGCTCGTGTCCATGACAGACCTGTGTCTGCACAGCATTTTGCTAGTTTGTTTTTGATTGTGCCGTTCTCTCTTTAGCAAAATGTGAACCGTTGTTCTAATTTAAGATGTTCTCTGATGGGCTAAGCTCAATGAAATCCAGCATTAGGTGCTCAAATGAATGTTGCTTAATGCAAATTACCCCCCTTCACCCCCCTTGTGAACCACTCCTGATTTATAGCCTCTAACATCCCCCCTTTTGACACATTGTCCAACCCATGTGTCAAAAACAGCCCCAACAGCCTTCCACCGAGCCTTCTCAACTGGTGTAGCTAGCTGCTGAAGTGACGACATGTTGTTAGTGAAGGAGGAGACAGGGATTCTAACAAATGAGTGTAAGGTGCGTGAGGTGTGAGAGGAATCAGACTCTTCCTTTGCGGCTGAGTCAGCAGTAAATTAGCAGACCCAATTTCTTAGGGAAACTGGGTCTGTACTGCTTGCAGAAATTGTCTACACTTCCAAATAGCCACAAAATCGTGCACTACCCCAAAAGCATAGCGTGAGTCAGTGTAAATAGTCACGGTTTTGTCTTCTGCAAACGTGCAGGCTTCAGTTAGTGCGATGAGCTCTGCTGCTTGTTATGAGAGGTGACATGGGAGTGGTCCGGAACGGAGTACAGCAGAATCTGAAACAATAGAAAAACACCCCACCCGATTAGTGCCCCCTTGGTCGCGAGAGGCAGACCCATCAACATACAAAATGAGGTCAGCGTTGGTCAGAGGAACGTCTTTTAAGTCCGGTCTAGGTGTGCACACAGTCGTGTTCGTCACCTTCAGGCAAAGGTCAATAAGAGGGTTCTTACACCTTTTCCAAAATCAAATTCAAGCACTTTTCAAGCATCTTACAGCTGTTGTAAATTACATATTTATATGCACATACTCAAGTGAGTATTTCCCTACCTCACATTAACTCAGATGTTCTTTATGCTATAAACAACCACATGTGTGTTTCGTGATAGCATTCTACACGAGGATGAAAAATTAAAGAAAAGAAAACTAAGTTTGATATTAATATCAAAATGAGTGATCTGTACATCTCAAAACCCAATTCAAGCGACCTTTCACCTCCACTTAATTAAATGCACTGGTTGCAAGATAAAAAATGTGAGTTAATTGATTTTAGATAAACAGTTTAAGTTGCAACATTAATTTATAAGTTGTGTTGACGTAATAATGTTGGTAATTACATCAACTTAATTGTGTCATTTGAACTCTGATTTCTGCATTAATTGACTTCAAACTAAATTCAAGTTCAAGTAAGTAATGCAATTGGCTTGATAACTTATTGTTCTACACCTTGAGTTAAGGATTTCAAGTCCACTCCCACTCAAGATGCCTGGACAAGTTCCCACAGTTAAGACAAATAGAAATATACAAAGGACATTTTAAGGTGAGTGTCATCTTTTGTCATTCAAATACAACTTGAAATTCAAACTCTCCTGATTGAAACATCATGTGTTGAAATAAACAACTGCAGTTCAAAAATAAAAAGTGAATTGCCTAATATTTTTGTTGTGGAATCAATTAATTTCTTTCTTTAAAGGCAAAAACATGAATAGGCTAAAAGAAAAACCCTATTGAATAAAATATTATTTGGAGCAACTTAATTTACAAATGGCTGTCAACTTAAAAACATCTGTCCATGTTCAACATGTGGTAATTAAGTATACACAACTTAAGATTACATTTAAATCATACGGTAAAACAAGTTGGAACTTTTGGAGTAATCAACTTAAAACTTGTTTTTATGCTACCAATTATTAAGTAAGTGGTGATTGAAAACACCTGATTGTAAGGAACATGTCTGTCTTATGGACATAGTTAACATGGGACTTTTCCTTAAAATGTACTGAAGTCCGCACAATGTAAATGTGATGTCAACTACCAATGCAAATTCCCTGCCAAGGGCAAGACAAATGTTACCAACTATGACTACACACATGCAACCCTTGGGGGTTCTATTTTTTTGTTATTCAGTGTTACCAGGGGCACGAACTTCTGACCGGTGTTCCCTCTTGGTTTAGTCCGTGGGGGAGTGCTTAAGTGTGGGTACACAGGTTCACCTGGTGCACAAGGTTATGGAGGTGGGGGTCTTGCTGGTGCTCAAGTGCCCATATACATCACCCCATATTCCCATGACTGTTACCCGCCTTAAGAGACACTATTTCGGGCTAAACTGTATCCATGTTGACCCCTGGTTCTTCCTCTAGGTACCCTGGTTGCATGTTGGTGGCCGTGGAAGAATGCAATGTGGAGTTCCAATGCAAATCGGCTTAAGTCCAGTCGCTGGCAGGACATCTTCCCATGACTGTTACCCGCCTTAAGAGACACTATTTCGGGCTAAACTGTATCCATGTTGACCCCTGGTTCTTCCTCTAGGTACCCTGGTTGTATGTTGGTGGCCGTGGAAGAATGCAATGTGGAGTTCCAATGCAAATCGGCTTAAGTCCAGTCGCTGGCAGGACATCTTCCCATGACTGTTACCCGCCTTAAGAGACACTATTTCGGGCTAAACTGTATCCATGTTGACCCCTGGTTCTTCCTCTAGGTACCCTGGTTGTATGTTGGTGGCCGTGGAAGAATGCAATGTGGAGTTCCAATGCAAATCGGCTTAAGTCCAGTCGCTGGCAGGACATCTTCCCATGACTGTTACCCGCCTTAAGAGACACTATTTCGGGCTAAACTGTATCCATGTTGACCCCTGGTTCTTCCTCTAGGTACCCTGGTTGTATGTTGGTGGCCGTGGAAGAATGCAATGTGGAGTTCCAATGCAAATCGGTTTAAGTCCAGTCGCTGGCAGGACATCTTCCCATGACTGTTACCCGCCTTAAGAGACACTATTTCGGGCTAAACTGTATCCATGTTGACCCCTGGTTCTTCCTCTAGGTACCCTGGTTGCATGTTGGTGGCCGTGGAAGAATGCAATGTGGAGTTCCAATGCAAATCGGCTTAAGTCCAGTCGCTGGCAGGACATCTTCCCATGACTGTTACCCGCCTTAAGAGACACTATTTCGGGCTAAACTGTATCCATGTTGACCCCTGGTTCTTCCTCTAGGTACCCTGGTTGTATGTTGGTGGCCGTGGAAGAATGCAATGTGGAGTTCCAATGCAAATCGGCTTAAGTCCAGTCGCTGGCAGGACATCTTCCCATGACTGTTACCCGCCTTAAGAGACACTATTTCGGGCTAAACTGTATCCATGTTGACCCCTGGTTCTTCCTCTAGGTACCCTGGTTGTATGTTGGTGGCCGTGGAAGAATGCAATGTGGAGTTCCAATGCAAATCGGCTTAAGTCCAGTCGCTGGCAGGACATCTTCCCATGACTGTTACCCGCCTTAAGAGACACTATTTCGGGCTAAACTGTATCCATGTTGACCCCTGGTTCTTCCTCTAGGTACCCTGGTTGCATGTTGGTGGCCGTGGAAGAATGCAATGTGGAGTTCCAATGCAAATCGGCTTAAGTCCAGTCGCTGGCAGGACATCTTCCCATGACTGTTACCCGCCTTAAGAGACACTATTTCGGGCTACACTTTATCCATGTTATGTGGATGAAATGGACCCAATTCCCGGAGGTTCCAGGCCGAATTTGGGAGCTCATCGGTGGCCTGTCATGCAACCCCAGCCGTGGAAAGCAAAAAAAAGTAAATAAAACGGTCAATTACATGTTAAAATAATCAAAAATGAAGTTCCTGTCCATTTCATGTATATTTCCTCGTGTCCATTTCATGTACATTTCCTCGTGTCCATTTCATGTACATTTGATGGGGGAGTCACATGTGGATTAAATGGACCCAATTCCCGGAGGTTCCGGGCCGAATTTGGGAGCTCATATGCGGCCTGCCGTGCACCCCCACCCGTGGAAAGCAAAAAAAAGTAAATAAAACGGTCAATTATATCTTAAATTCATCAAAAACGTAGTTTTTAAAAATTCTCGAAGTGCCAACAGGTGAGGGGCTCAAGTCTTCGGCGCTTCCGGCGGAAGCCCCGGAGACATTTCCACTGACCCGTTGCACTTTTCAACGTAGAGGGGAATACTGACCTCCCCTCCTCCGTTAACAATTTTCATTCATCTTTTCCAAGCTACCTTCTGCACGAAATCGGAAACCCGGTTTTTGAGAGCACTTAGAAAAAAACGGCCTATTTCTCATGATGGGGAAATCATGGAGGAATGCGTCCGATGAGTGAGCACTTTGGATCGGATACAATTGTTGCCCGGAGGACCCCCAATCACGGTTCTTACAAAACTTTAAGTTTTCGAACTGGCCTCTGGAGGAATGCAAGGGGAGTTGCCACGGAATAACGAGACACTATTTTCGGACACATTTTATCCATTTTCACCCCTTTTCTACGGTTCTTCCAAAAGTTAACTTTAACTTTTTCTGACTCTGGAGGAATGTAGGGTGAGTTGTCAGGGGACTCTACCCGCCTTAGGAGGCACTATTTTCGGACACATTTGATCCATTTTAACCCCTTTCTCTGGTTCTTTCAAAAGTTAACTTTAACTTATTTTGCCTCTGGAGGAATGCAAGGGGAGTTGCCAGGGGACTCTACCTGTATTATGAGACACTATTTTCGGACACCTTTGATCCATTTTAACCCCTTTCTCTGGTTCTTCCAAAAGTTAACTTTAACTTATTTTGCCTCTGGAGGAATGCAAGGGTAGTTATCAGGGGACTCTACCCGCCTTAGGAGGCACTATTTTGGGATACATTTTATCCATTTTAACCCCTTTCTCTGGTTCTTCCAACACTTATACTTATTTAGCCTGTGGAGGAATGCAAGGGTAGTCATCAGGGGACTCTACCCGCCTTAGGAGGCACTATTTTGGGATACATTTTATCCATTTTAACCCCTTTCTCTGGTTCTTCCAACACTTATACTTATTTAGCCTGTGGAGGAATGCAAGGGTAGTTATCAGGGGACTCTACCCGCCTTAGGAGGCACTATTTTGGGATACATTTTATCCATTTTGTACATTTGTCTGACCGCGACTGGTAGTTAATGTCGCTACGGGGGACGCATATATCCCTAAGGTATGTTAGGAAAAGGGACCACATTACTCCTGTTCTGGCTGCCTTACACTGGCTCCCTATAGAACACAGGATATCATTTAAAATTCTTCTTCTCGCCTACAAAGCCCTTAATGGGCAGGTGCCATCTTACCTTAAAGAACTCATTATACCCTACTGTCCTATTAGGGCAGCTTCCAGTTTGTGTTCACTTGTTTCAATACTTAAACATGTGATTATTCTGCTGAACATAGCCTGATACAACTGAAAGTGGAACATAGAGCTTATTTTACACGAGCAACAAACCCCTCCATCCTTTTCTCAGCGGGTCAAACATGTCATGTGCTTCTTAGGGTTAGAGACAATTAAGTTCATACTCAAAGGCTCCTCTGAAACCCTTATGAGAACATGAATACTGCTGTATGTATCACTACTGTGTGAATCCAAACCCAATGTGCATGCTAAGCATCACTTGCTTTGGTGGAAAGAAACTGGGGATATTAAAAAAAGATATTTACAAAAACTAGAGCAAACTAAATCCCAGGTTGAGAAGCAGCAGCAGTTATCGCTCTGAAGCCTGGTGCGTCTAGATAAGCAATACAGGGGGGGGGGGGGGGGGTCTCATTGATAAGGAAATAAGTGTATCATGAAATACCCAGAACGTACCAACACTGTCACATGCGTAGATTAGTGTATAAAAGGTTTCAAGAATAACATTATAGTCCAAAAAGTCCTCTTAGCAACTTGTGCTAAGGCTGAGTATGCTAAACTAGAGACGTAAACACTCTCGACTGCTGATTGGTCAGAGAGAATCGCTGGCTCGGGGGCTACAACTACAACAAGATGAACATATTTGACCGTGATTTAATTGTAATACAGGTTTCTAAATGAAGCTGAAGTAACAACATACTGATACCGGTTAGTAAAAACCATGAATTAATGCTTTGACAGGTCTGCAGACAGACGGCAGAGAAACACCTTTTAAAATGCGTGTTTTCTGAATGGAGATCGGATCGATCGGCTAAGCTAACGTGGTATATGCTCCGACCGTCCACACTCACAGCAACGGCCTACAGACAGAAATAAACCAGCGACTGTAATGTCTGCTATTTAGCTGCTGGTTAACTGCTATTTAACTGCTGGTTAACTGCTGGTTAACTGCTGGTTAACTGCTGGTTAACTGCTGTTTAACTGCTGGTTAACTGCTGGTTAACTGCTATTTAACTGCTGGTTAACTGCTGGTTAACTGCTATTTAACTGCTGGTTAACTGCTGGTTAACTGCTGGTTAACTGCTGGTTAACTGCTGGTTAACTGCTGGTTAACTGCTGGTTAGCTGCTGGTTAACTGCTGGTTAACTGCTGGTTAACTGCTGTTTAACTGCTGGTTAACTGCTGGTTAACTGCTGGTTAACTGCTGGTTAACTGCTGTTTAGCTGCTGGTTAACTGCTGGTTAACTGCTGGTTAACTGCTGGTTAACTGCTGTTTAGCTGCTGTTTAACTGCTGGTTAACTGCTGGTTAACTGCTATTTAACTGCTATTTAACTGCTGGTTAACTGCTGGTTAGCTGCTGGTTAACTGCTGGTTAACTGCTGGTTAACTGCTGTTTAGCTGCTGGTTAACTGCTGTTTAGCTGCTGTTTAACTGCTGGTTAACTGCTGGTTAGCTGCTGGTTAACTGCTGTTTAACTGCTGGTTAACTGCTGGTTAACTGCTGGTTAACTGCTGGTTAGCTGCTGTTTAACTGCTGGTTAACTGCTGTTTAACTGCTGGTTAACTGCTGTTTAACTGCTGGTTAACTGCTGGTTAACTGCTGTTTAGCTGCTGTTTAACTGCTGGTTAACTGCTGGTTAACTGCTGTTTAACTGCTGGTTAACTGCTGGTTAACTGCTGGTTAACTGCTGGTTAGCTGCTGTTTAACTGCTGGTTAACTGCTGGTTAACTGCTGGTTAGCTGCTGTTTAACTGCTGGTTAACTGCTGGTTAACTGCTGGTTAACTGCTGTTTAACTGCTGGTTAACTGCTGGTTAACTGCTGGTTAACTGCTGGTTAACTGCTGGTTAACTGCTGGTTAACTGCTGGTTAACTGCTGGTTAACTGCTGGTTAACTGCTGGTTAACTGCTGGTTAACTGCTGGTTAACTGCTGGTTAACTGCTGTTAACTGCTGGTTAGCTGCTGTTTAACTGCTGGTTAACTGCTGTTTAACTGCTGGTTAACTGCTGTTTAACTGCTGGTTAACTGCTGGTTAACTGCTGTTTAGCTGCTGGTTAACTGCTGGTTAACTGCTGGTTAACTGCTGTTTAGCTGCTGGTTAACTGCTGGTTAACTGCTGGTTAACTGCTGGTTAACTGCTGGTTAACTGCTGGTTAACTGCTGGTTAACTGCTGGTTAACTGCTGGTTAGCTGCTGTTTAACTGCTGGTTAACTGCTGTTTAACTGCTGGTTAACTGCTGTTTAACTGCTGTTTAGCTGCTGTTTAACTGCTGGTTAACTGCTGGTTAACTGCTGGTTAACTGCTGGTTAACTGCTGGTTAGCTGCTGTTTAACTGCTGGTTAACTGCTGTTTAACTGCTGGTTAACTGCTGTTTAACTGCTGGTTAACTGCTGTTTAACTGCTGTTTAACTGCTGGTTAACTGCTGTTTAACTGCTGGTTAACTGCTGGTTAACTGCTGGTTAACTGCTGGTTAACTGCTGGTTAACTGCTGTTTAGCTGCTGGTTAACTGCTGGTTAACTGCTGTTTAACTGCTGGTTAACTGCTGGTTAACTGCTGTTTAACTGCTGGTTAACTGCTGTTTAACTGCTGGTTAACTGCTGTTTAACTGCTGTTTAACTGCTGTTTAACTGCTGTTTAACTGCTGGTTAACTGCTGGTTAACTGCTGGTTAGCTGCTGGTTAACTGCTGGTTAACTGCTTATATGCTTAGCTTAGCTGCCTGAAGAGTGTTATTTAAAATTAAACTGAAACAACAGTTAATAAACTTAAACTGTTTACCTGAAATAAAGTGCTGAGGCTGCATTGATCTGTTGGATTACATGAACTGAAATTGACCTGTTTTAGTTTCTAAATTGAACCCAAATGAAATTGAACTATTTTAGCAGCTAAACTGAGAATATATTGCTCTGTCTGCTTTGGGTTATTTGCCTAATTTCACATTTATACAACATAAAGCAGATTCTGGTGGATTGTATCGTACATCACAGCTCTTAAATATTCTTTTTGGGGATCCATACAGTAATTGTACTTTATGTGACTTTATTAGATCTAAATGTACCGCTGCGCAGGGAGTCATCCTCCGGCAGATCTTCATCCAACATGAGGTCGTCATCGTCCAGATCACAAGATTCAAGGTTTTCCAAAACGTCCTGAAATAAAGAAAAATAGAGACTTTTATTTACAGTGCTTTATTTATAAATGTGCTGTTCCCCCAGCAGACACCAGAGGGCGCCAGAGGATTGAATAATCTGATGCAGAGCTCAGAGGCAAAGGAAGCTTTTTCATTACTTACCTGTGGACAGAAACTTCATCTGATTTCTGAGTTTGGAAAATAACCGTTGGAACAAAATACGGAGCATGGACCCACAATTAAATATGTCTTACTTTTTTTACTGCCTGTTGTTATCCTGATTTTATTTAAATAATTATATTAATTATTCTAAAAAAATACGGTTTTCTCCTGTTTTCTTAATTGTTTTTTCATGGATTTTAAATGTTTTTTTTTAATTTAAAATATGTTATTATATTATTTAAAACATTTGTATTTAATGTTCTTTAAAATATTTGGCTCCATCCATTTTATTTAGCTTTTTAAAAAAATGTCTATATAGATTTTGACATAATGTAGAATTGAATTAAGGATGTTTTAACCAAAATAAAGGTGGTTGTAACATCAGACATGTGAGACTGAGTTGATTTAATGTTAAATCAAACAGTTTTCAGCAGCAGCAGCTTCTAGAAGTTTTACCCTCGAGTTCAGACTGGGTTCAAAATGTGCAGCTCGTGTAAACGCTGACATTTAGAGCCTGTTTCTGCCTGTTCCAGGATCAGTGAGTTCTCTGCACGATGTGTTTGGCACCGACACAAGATGACCCAATCTGGAGACAAAACTGGACTAAAGTAGGACGGAGGCGTCAGGAACATTAAACTCTGCCTCCTGCTTTCAGCAGCACAACAATAAATCAAATCAAAGTTTATTTATAAAGCACATTTAAAAGCAATTTTTGGTCGGGCCAAAGTGCTGTACATGTAATAAATACTACAATCACTTAAAAACACATTACTACATTCACAATAAAAGACAATAAATTAAAACAGATATATAGAAAACACAGGGAAAAGTCAGGAGTCGTGAATTCCAGAGCCTGGGGCCAGCCGCTGCGAAAGCTCCATGCCCTCGGGTTTTGAGCCTGGTCTTAGGCACTATCAACAGCAGCTGATCAGCCGACCTTAAGGCTCTGACTGGGGTGTAGCGATGGAGGAGTTCGGCTATATAGGCAGGAGCCAGCCCATTTAGGGCTTTGAAAACAAATAAAAGGAGTTTAAAATCTATTCTGAACTGAACTGGAAGCCGGTGCAATGAAGCCAGAATTGGGGTGAAATGGTCACGCTTTTTATGGCCAGTAAGAGACGTGCAGCTGCGTTCTGCACTAGCTGCAGGCGTCTAATTGAGGCCTGGTCCATACCCACATACATAGCGTTGCAGTAATCCAGTCTCGAGGTAACAAAGGCGTTAATAACCCTTTCTAGGTCTTTAAAAGATAAAAACTACTTGGTCTTAGCCAATAGTGGTACTTTAAAAAAGCAGGTTTTGACTATGCTGCTGACCTGCTTATCAAATGTAAAGGCGCTGTTGAAGGTCACTCCAAGGTTCATGACAGAGGGGAGGATATTATTTTTGAAGAAGCCCAGAATATTAACCGGAGAGGCTGGAGGTTGGGGTCCAAAAAAGATGACCTCGGTCTTGCTCTCATTGAGGTTGAGTACGTTTTGGCTCAGCCAGGATTTAATCTCTATTAAGCAGTCCTTCAACTGCTGTAGTGAGTTGTCATTTTGATTGAGAGGCAGATAAATCTGTACATCATCAGCGTAACAATGGAAGGGGATGTTGTGTTTTGTGAGAATTGAGCCTAGGGGCAGTATGTACAATAGAAAAAGGATGGGGCCCAGAATCGAGCCTTGGGGAACCCCACAGGTAAGAGGGGCTTCCGCAGAGGAGAAGGCACCTAGCTGCACTGAGAGGCTACGGTCTGTCAGGTAAGACCTGAACCATGCAAGAGCAGAGCCTGTAATGCCTGCGGACTGTTCAAGCCGTGACAACAGGATGCTATGATCCACAGTGTCGAAGGCAGCTGTCAGGTCCAACAGCACAAGGACAGCTGGGCTACCTGAGTTGGCGGAGCAGATCATTAAAAACTCTTAAGAGGGCTGTTTCAGTGCTGTGCATAGGTTTAAAGCCAGACTGACTACTCGCTCCAAGGCTTTAGATAAAAAGGGTAGCTGGGAGATGGGCCTGACATTTGCGAGAATTGAGGGATCGAGATTTTTCTTTTTAAGTAGTGGCTTAACCACGGCATGTTTGAAGGCAGCTGGGACACATCCTGAGCTAAGAGAGGTGTTTACAAGCAATAAAACACTTGCTCTAACCGATTCAAAAACATCTCTAAGGAAGCAAGAGGGAATGCTGTCTAAGATACAGTTTGTCGGCCGCAGGTGCTTGACTACTTCTGAAAGAGAAGAGAGGGATACAGGCTCAAAGTGGTCGAGGACAGTAGGGCACAGAAAGGGAGCAGGATCTGGGGTAGCACTAGTATAGGCTAGCCTAAGAGCAGATACTTTTTCAATACAAAATGTAAGAAATGTATTGCAGAGAGTAGTCGATGGCACAATTGGAGAAGCATCACAAGGATTAATGATCGAGTTGAGGACATTAAAAAGAACCTGAGGTTTATGGCTGTTTTTGGAGATGAACAGAGAAATATACTCTGTGTTGGCTTTGACTGCCGTCTGATAATCGGAAAGGCAAGCACGAAGAATCTCTAAGGAGACATGAAGTTTATCCTTTTTCCATTTTCTCTCTGCACGCCTACAAGCGCGTCTAAAAGCGCGAGTACAATCAATGAGCCACGCCTCTGAGAGAACTTTGTTGCGTCTAAGCGTAAAAGGAGCAACAGAATCCAGTATTAGTGTGCATGTCGAATCAAACAAAGAGATAAGCTCATCAGCACTAAAAGCACAGTTCACCTCTAATTTACAGATCAGAGAAGCATCTGACTGAAAACTGTGAGGCAGTCAAGGGGTTAAGTGAACGCAGACGACGCGCAGGGGCTCGTGATTCGACTCTTGCGGAAGGGATCGAGGTTGTAAACAGAACAGAAAATGGTCTGAGATACGTGTTGCTGCACAGATTTCATCCACAGAGACAGACAGTCCAAACGATAATAATGGTAAATGGTAAATGGACTGTACTTATATAGCGCTTTATCCAGTCTTTAAGACCCCTCAAAGCGCTTTACATACTACATGTCGTTCACCCATTCATACAGAGCAGTGTACCTAACTCTAGGAACTACCATTCATACACATGCACACACCGTTGGCCATCGGGAGCAACTCAGGGTTAAGTATCTTGCCCAAGGATACATCGACATGTTGACTGCATGGGCTGGGATCGAACCCACAACCTTCTGGTTGAAAGACGACCGCACTCCCTCGCAGCCACAGTCGCCAGTCATAATACTAAATCTAAGGTGTGTCCTTTTTCGTGTGTTGGGCCAGCCACGGACTGAACGAGACCAAAAGAATCAAGGAGATTTAAAAAGTCCCTAACCAGAGGTTTAGACTCGCAGCACACATGGACATTGAAGTCTCCGGAGATCAAAACACGATCATATTTCACCATGATCCCGGACAGAAAGTCAGAAAAGTGACTTATGAAATCCTTATTGCATTTTGGTGGGCGATACACGACTGCGCAGAGTTTAGGCGAGGCCGGGTTCAGTTCAAAAAGCTGCAACTCAAAGCTGGCATAGCTAGTTACAGGGTGAAGCAATCGGCATTGGAGGCTAGCTCTAAACACTGAAGCTATGCCCCCACCACGGCCGGTGGTACGGGGGGAGCTGAAGAAAGTACAGTCGGGAGGAAGAAGTTCAGAGAACGGTGAATACTCGCCAGCGTGGAACCAGGTCTCCGTCAGAAACATAAAATCCAGTTCACGAGAGGTGAAGAAGTCATTTAGCAGGAACGTTTTGTTTGCTATCGACCTAGCATTTAGCAAAGCCATGCAGAGTTTTCTCTCCGGGCTGGCCGAAGGTGTGCGTCTCAGCTGACGAAGATGTGCGTGTTGAACGCCGTGCGGACCGGGAGCAGTCAGTCGTGCAGGAGGAGCTGTCAGCGGGCCCAGCAGAGGCTGCAGCTCCGGAAAGACAGGGCGAATCCACCGATCCCTCACATGGCGTGCAGCGGGAGGGCCGTGACATCCGAGGCGTGGATAAGTCCCAGAAGAAGCTGTCAGGTGTGCCTTAAGATGGACCAGTGCACCACCACGCTTTCCCCGTCGTCTAAAGCGCTTTCGGTGAGGCAGGATGCAGGGCAACCGGCGCAGGTAGGTGGGAATATACGACAGTAGAGGGGGGGGACGATTTATGGTTGCCACTTGCCAGATGTAGGTTTGGGCAGCAGTATCAACTCCAGTGAGGGTCTGAGGTGGAGGAGAGCTTGGCGATCGTAGATGAGCAGAGCCGAGACATTCTGAAATACATACAACAAAAGCAGGATAGCTAAAGGTCGAGAGCTGAGGGAGCGGCGAGCCAACACAGGCGCCATCTTCCCGCACACAGGTCACAGTAACAACAACAACACTCACAAAGGAATCAGCTGCTCACAGTCGATCAATGCTCAATGGATAATTAGGAACAAGTCAAATGATCTTGTTTGTATTTGGGAGCAGTGAAAGGTTTTAAATCCCATTTACTGATCAGCATGCAAGTCAGATATAATCCCATTATGTACGGAACATTAATGACTTTCTCTGAGGTTTCATTGGTACATTTACAGTACGAGCAAAAACACAACTTTAAGGTCAGAAAGGTTCAATATCCTCTGAGATAATAAAGCCAACAACAAACCGAAAAAACTAAAAGATGACATTTGCAACTTTACAGGAACACGTTATTATTTCCTCCGATGTAAGTGGTTAGCGAAGGAGAAACTAATGTAACCCTGGAAAAGTATATTTTTAGCAATGCTGGATCCACCTCATTGTTTTATTCTCAAATCATCAGTAATTTGTGAGATTATAATCCCAGAGTACATCAACGCTTCAGGTTTCCTTTCTTCTAAATGCATCCCTTTCATTTAGTAAACAAACAAATCCATATGTGGGGTTTTCCTCTGAAATGCACATTTTTCAAGTTGTTTCTAGTTGATCTGCTGTTGTGTGACAAGACGAATAAAAAGCTCGCCTTCAGTCTTAAATATTAGAACATGACTTCTATCTCTGGAATGTGTTGGGAGACTTCTGGGAAAGCATTTGAAGAGAAAAGTCCAGTATCTTTGGTGTTTCTCTCAACAAGAAGCCATTAACCCTTTACTGGGGAAACACCAGAGGAACACAGAAACAGATCCCTCCCTCTGTCATCAGAATAGAGATCATTAAACTAATGACAAGGGATTTACTAAAAGACAATCACTTAGTAAACTCACAATGGAACTTCAATGAAACGGAGAAACTCTGAGAACCCAGACGCATGTCGTTGAGGAAAGGTGGGAGAAATGGGTCGAGTATAGAACAACATAATGAAGATAATTCATACCTGAGTATTCATCATGTGTTCATTCTTTATTTGTAATATTATTAATACCATTATGTCTTTTCGTATCTGTCATCTGTTGTGTAGTTCATTTGTGTCCCTAGATGTGTTTGTTTTGTTTTCTACGCTTTGTGAATATTTTCTTAAAATGCAAAAAATAATTGATAAAATAAAAGGATATCTTACACACACATTCACACACCACACACACACACACACACACACACACACACACACACACACACACACACACACACCCACACACACACACACACACAAACACACAAACACACAAACACACGCGCACACACACACACACACACACACACACACACACACACAAACACACACACACACGCGCACACACACGCGCACACACACACACACACACACACAAACACACACACGTGCACACACACACACACACACACACACAAACACACAAACACACACACACACGCGCACACACACGCGCACACACACACACACACACACACACACACACACACAAACACACACACGTGCACACACACACACACACACACACACAAACACACATACATTCACATTCACACACACACACACACACACATACGCGTGCACACACACACATACGCGTGCACACACATTCACACACACACACACACACCGTTTGTCATCTTGCAATCTACTTATTTATCTAAATAATTATCACCGCAATAAACAGTATTTCATTTTCTCTAAATGTACATTATTTCATTTCACATTCTGTTCTTGTACATATCAAACTATATTCACATGTATAGAGACTTCTTGCACTTTTCTGTATTTGTATTCTTGTATGTTATTATTTATGCTGCATTGATGGAGGAGCTCAGGTCAGAAGAGTTTCATTTCTACTCTGAAGCTGCTGAGCATCTGATGAGAACACCTTTGAATCTGGAATCTTTTGAGTCTTCTTACGACAGCATCAGAATACAGTCATTCAAAGTAGCTCCACCTTTACCAGCTGTGACGAACACATTCATAATAAATAAAATAATCCAGAGATCAAATATCTGATGGGCCATTACACACAATGTTGTACTTTTACTTAATACGATTTGAAATGCAGGACTTTTACTTGTCACAGAGTATTTCTACACTGTTGTATTTCTACTTTTACTTGAGTCAAATACTAGAGTACTTCTTACACCACTGCTTATTAGTAAACGTTAGCATGCTAACACGCTGAACTAAATGGAAGAACATTGTAAACGTCATATCTGCTGAATGGCAGCATGTTAGTTTTGGGACATTGGGTGTTTCTAGTTTAGGTTTCAACAAACCACAGCACGGAGACTCACAGTCTTCATCTGATGAGATATCAGTGCTAGAACAACTCGGGAGGACTTTCTGAAACAGCTCTAAACCCGGTTTGAATCCTGTCCACAGAACAAGGATTATCTTGTCCATCTGCAATCTGTTCTACGTCTACATGCTTATGCTAAGGTTCTGGAAAACACAACTAAACGTAACAAGTATTTTGCAGATGACAGAGATGTAACAATAAGGTGATCAATAATGATCCCATGCAGGAATTGAAGAGTGAATTATTGAACACATGTTGCCTTTTATTCAATTCAATTTGAAACTACTCATGATTATAATGTAACTGCACCAAGTTATGTTGTGAGTTGTGTTGGTTTACATATTTCAGTGTTGGCTCATACATCTCCAAAACCAAGGTAAGCACGCCGTGCCTTCAGACTTCACTTGAGTTGTTGTGTGTTGCTTTTTTAACGATGACTTCTGGACTTGTACCGTATCCTCTTGATACGTCCTGCGGTTGCTCTTAGTCTCTATGAAGCTAAACATGACACTTTAGGTCAATTCTTTAACATCAGCCTGATTTGTTGGAATGATAACATTGATGGGAATAAGATTAAGAAAACAAACACATTTCACAAGCAAAGGTTTCTTTATTGAGAGCAGACATGTGCAGAATAAGTGACACATTTAGTCATTCCTTCAGATTATATTTGAAAAACAGACATTCGGAATAGTTTGATTTCATTGACCGGGAGATTAACATAAGAACGCATTAACTATTAATACTTTCTGTTATTACTACTAGCACTGATTTAAAAAGGGAGAAAGTGGCCATCACCGAATGATTTAACAAAACGGTAAGATGCGTTCCACTTCAGTGAGTGTTGAGAACTCTCTGACTTTACTGATAGACACACAGGTACTCAACCCATCCATTGGTGCCCTCGTTGAGATTGCGCTTGACAAGTTTGAAACCAGCTTTCGGATATTCTTCAAACGCATCTTTGTTGAGAAGCAGGACGATGGCCTTCATTGGGCTGGATCCTTCTTTCTTGTACCACAGGAACACTTGGTTGCCTCCGGTCCCTTTTTTCAGGTCAACAACCACTGGGTCGTAATCTTGATGCTGATATTCCAGATACTGATCAGCCTTGACGGAGACTTGTATTTCTTTGACTGCCTTCTCTGGGTCGGTGGTCTGACGGTACCAGATGAAGACATAGGCTCCTCTTGCACCTCTGTTAGTATCTTCATCCAAACGGATGTAGCCATTCTTAAAGAGGTCGATGTCTGACCCAAAGGAATCAGTGGCAGTGACGTCACAGATGTAGGTTTCTTTCTCTCTCTTCAGCCACAAGTGGATCCAGTTCCCACAAACACCGCGGTTCAGATCACAGGTCACTCTCTCCCAACCAAAACCAAACTTTTTAGCTTCATCGGCTGAATCTGTAGTGACATTAATGTCCACTATGGGAGTATCAAACTCTCCGGACCCTTGGGAGTACCAAAGGTAGAGTTGATTACCTCCTACTCCAGCATTGAGATCTTTGTTGATCTTTTTGTACCCTGCTTTGATCAAACCATGAGCCATCTCTTCGTTGAAGGAAACTTGAACCTTGGTGATCGCCAATGGTCCACGTTTGGACCAAAGATGGCTGGCACATCTTCCTGCTCCTTCGTTCAGATTGCCATCGATTACATCGAAGCCTCGCATTTTAAGGTTTTTCTCCTCATTTTTATCCAGGGACACATCAAGCTCTGAGATGTAGCTCATTGTGGGTTCCTGCATTACAGAAAGACACGTCATGAGTAATCACAATTGTAGTTAACTGAATACATCTGACTTTTCAGCTGAGCTAGAATATCATCCTTCAACCATCAGGAGTTACATTTTGAAAACAACAATGACATCTAAACCAAGTTCAAATCAAATGTATACTGCACAGAGTTCTGCAAAGTATTGATTACAATGTTTGTGAAATACAAAAAAGGTATTCCAGCAAGAAAGCAAGACCTTGTTGAACACTTACGTGTGTGCTGACAGCGAGTGATAGGCAGTAAGAAGTCAACTGGTGTGCTGAAGTCTGTTGTACTGACCACAGGTCAGCTGCATATATATAGAGCACAGAGATGCTGTGGGGCATTGTGCAATCGTTATCTGGGAGGAGTCATATTCTAAGGAAAATGATGCTGAATTCATGCCAACACGATGACTGAAGCCAAATGAGACCCCGTATCAAGTGTGTTTATGGGCGTGAGTGTTTTCATCAGTTCTGTGGAAGTCACCCACCCACCCACACATTTTTTATTTAACAGGTTAAATATCGAGTATTTAGTTTGACTTATAAGTTTAAAATCAAACGAATGCAAAACGTATATTTCATATTTAGGATATTTAATAAACACTTTTTTGTGTCTTTTATATTTTAAGTACATCCTGTCTTTCACCATCGATTAACATTTTCACTTTTCAGACGAGGATGATCTTTGAGCAGAAACGTCTGACAGAGATTTCAAAACTGTGCAAATTCAGATTAGAATGTGGCCTTGAGGGTGTGTGTTTAAATGTCATCCGTTTATCAGTGAATGACCTGAAGGCTGAACACACACACACACACACACACACACACACACACACACACACACACACACACACGTACACACACACACACACACACACACACACACACGCACACACACTGTGGATAAGTGTTCACCTTAATCCACATTGTAAATTGTTGCCTTCTTTAGAGTTATTAGTAATTCAAGATTAATTATTAAATTAAATATGGTACATAAGATCAAATAAATAAATAACGTTGACTTGATAGACCTGTCCTCTAATCTCTACTAGAATAAGATAAGTGTGCATGTTGGGTGTTTTAACACTCCCGTAATGCCCCTCATCTTGATATCCTTTTCATTACAGAGCTGGGAAATGGTGTATTGCTTAGATTCTGATCCGTGCACGTCCAATTTTGACTGACTTTAGTTCTAATGGTAATTTGAGTTCAACCCATAAGTCATTCTTTAATTGGTTCAGATACATGACTCTGGGTTCCACAGAGTGGGTTGTTTTTTAAGGCTATTCTGACCCACGTTCGTACCAAAGACAGATGGCATTTCCTCCTGCTCCTTTGTTCAGATTGACATTGATTTTGTTGAAGCCATCTGATTGGAGCATTTGCTCCTCAGCTGCATTCAGGGACACATCAAGCTCTGAGATGTAGGTGCTCGCTGTGGGTTACTGCATTACAGAAAGACACATCATGAGTAATCACAATTGTAGGGGAGGCGTGTGGCGCAGTGGATAGCGCCTTGGTGTTGGGATCAGGTTCAAACCCCACTGCAGTCAGCATGTCGTTGTGTCCCTGAGACACCCCAAAGTGCTCCTGTGGGGATTGTCCACAGTATTGAGTATGTAAGTGGCTTTGGATAAAAGCGTCTAACAAGTAACATGTCATGTTGCAGCTAACTGAATAAATCTGACTTTTCAGCTGAGCTAGAATATAATCCTGACAAATTCAACCATCAGGAGTTACATTTTGAAAACAACAATCACTGGTGGGTGCTGTCGGCTGTGCGTGGCGATGAAAGCTGGTTCGAGGGGCCCCCAGTGAATGTTTGCCTAGGGCCCCCACAGACTCTAGAATCGCCACTGCCCGACAGTAAAGAATAAACTAGTAGAGCTAGTTCCAGAGTAGATCAAATAGCTAAGTGTGTTAGGTCTTACTCTTAGTGTGTGTTTTGCTCTGATCACCGGTTCGTCACAGCTGTGATCCGGTAGAGCTGCGTGTTCTCCGTCAGCAGCAGCTGATCCTAATCTCTCTCGTCAGATCTAGCGAGTTCTCGTTAATGATATGACTGCCTGCTTATCAAAGGACACTTTAACAATAAGCGTTGCTTGGCAACGGGGTGTGGCCGCAAAGTATAGCTTTAGCATTATCCATTGGCTATGTTTATACGAGGGGTCAAAATCCCGGCTGGCGGTTATAGGTATAAATGCTCATTTGTTTTCTATTCATTCCCACGCCCCAAAATAAATAAATACAACAATTTTAGCAAAAGTAAGGAAGTTTGAGCAGTGTGGGTTTTACATTAATAGAGTTACAGATATTTCAAAACGTGAAGTGTAATAACTGCAAGTGCCTGCCTGTCCAACACATCCTCACTCCCAGGTCGGCCTATGTTGACGTTATGTCAAGTCCCGTGTCGGCTTTTTCCAACGCAAGGGGGGGGGGGTCTTAGCGTCCATTTTCAACGCAAGGGGGGGGCCCTTAGCGTCCATTTTCAGCTTTCCGGGATGTCCATATGCTTCTATGGACGCTCATGGAAGCACGCCATTTGTTTGTGTCGACTGCCCTTAAAGGCAATGTGAGCGTCCATTCCCATTGGATAACGGAGAATTGTACACCCGGAAGTAAGTATTCCCCTTACTGTGGATTGATTTTACAGTGATATCTGCACTACTCATCGACTAAAAAACACCAGATTATCCTTGTTAATTACACAACATTGATTGGTTTAAATTGTGTGCAATGCTTTTGTATTTTTCCCTTTCGATTCGGAGAAACAAATATTTTTTCGGAGTAAAGCATGGCAGAAGACACTACACTACCCAGAATCCCCAGTTATCGTTTGGACTACACCATGTGCTCTGTTTGACAAACCCCGTGATAGTCCTCAAGCTCTGTGATTGGAGAGTGTGCTCCGAGGGTTGCCGAGCCTCGAACAGCACTTGAAATGGGATGGAACCACGGCAGACTGTCCAAAACTGGATTTGAACGGGTCCACCGCGTCCCCCCATCACCCACCCCGTCCCCAGAACTACACATGCTGGCTATTCTGTTTCGCAACATGTTCTCTATCTATGGCACGTCTCTACTGGGAGTTGTAGTTTTAAAAGACGTTTTCGTATTTCCCATAATAAGAAGTTGCCAGTATTAAACTGTGTACATCCCTGGAGGTTTAGGGGATAGGAAACACTCACATTTAAAACATATAATTAATAAATGGGTGAAAATTGCTTGTGGCCATAATGGGCAGCATTAATATATATACACACATGCCAGCTAAGGTCAGAAGAGCTTTATTTAACAGCTGGTCTTATGTTTGTGACCCCTGTTGTTAATTGATAACATTACATTCATTGATAAGCCTGAAACATGCACTTGTTAAGGTTCAGAGGCACATTTTGCAAATATGGCAGTAGCCATCGATCAGCTTAAGATAAGATATACTTTATTGATCCCAAGTTGGAACATTTGCGTTACATCAGCATGTGTAACAGTTGTAAATATGCAGTGGTGTTTATTTGTAAATCATTTAGTATAATCACACAAATTCTGTGTTTTATATTCTATAATTCTGTGTTCTTTATTTATTGATTGTTCAATACCTGACAAGGCCGGAGATGAAATATCTACATACATCTTATAAGAGTATAATACATATGTATAATATCAGTTAAAATAAGTGCTTCAACATAGTTAACATTGCTGGAGGTATGCACAAATATTGATAGATGTCTTGTAATGCACTATTGAGGAACCTGCGATCAAAGTTTTTCATTCAATGCATTGGTTATTTTTATTTTGAAATTCAGTTCCTGACGGACGCCAAAAAAGCCCGAGATTATGGAATTAAACCAATAAATAAAAGCAAGGATAATTGTGTGTTATTGGTGAGTAAATAACAGTGTGTTATTTTGAAAAGAATAACGAATTAGAAGGAAACAAATATTTAAAAATACAGATTTCAGTATCCTGAGGCTCTGAGCCCCATTTATTTTCCTCACAGACGGCGACAAAAGTCCGAAATTATACGATTTCAAATAAAACTAATAACTGTGGCTTGATATTGAGTAAGAACATGTTTTTATGAACCACACAGCTTCCGGTCTTCCTCAACCCGACCGGAGAAAAAGACGTGCTGCAGGCAGTAGAAATACATTGCTTTTAAAATCGTGCTGTGCAACACGAAAAAAAGGGGCAAATCGTGTTGGTGAACACGAAATGCCGTGAGACTGGGTTGCTCATAGAGGACACATTTGCCTCTTTCTCTCAATTATCTGAACTGCACAGCCTGCCTAAGAATCACTTGTTTCGATACTTAAACATGTGATTATTCTGCTGAACATATGTATGTACCCATTGTAGTTAAAAAAACTGTCAAAACTAGGTCCCCCAAACAGCATCTTGCATAGGGCCCCCAAAAAGATAGAAACGGCCCTGCAAATGAGACAATCTGCAAGAGAATTAGCTATATTTTGTTATTCTTAATGCTTGTCATTCACACGTTGAGAAAAGACGGACTCCACCGCCCGGACCTAACGGAGCCGCAGTGGGCTAGCTCCGGGACGCCGGCTGGAGCTAGCCCCCTGCGGCTCCGTTAGCTCCGGCGGCCACCACTGGGATAATTGGGTCCCCTATTAACATTTGCTCCCGTTTAGCATTATGGGCGTCATAGCCATAGACTATAAAAGTCTTACCCAAGGCTGAATCATAAACTAAGATGTATATGTATGCATAAAGGGTTACGTCCTTAGCTGGCTAATAAGTAGCAAGCTAAGCTACCAAGCAAACAAACACCTGCGAACGGGGTTAACATGTATAATATTATAATTTTAGACTTCTTGGAAGTTATGTTAGTACATTCAAGAGCACAGCACAACATTTTAATTGTCTGGTATTTGTAACAATATTCCCTAAAAGCAGGGTTGCCAACTTTGGGTACCTGGCTGGCGTGAGATTTGAATATCATGGGTTTAATTACATATGCGCACGAAATGACTGCTATCGTGTCAGCAGCGGGACCTTAGCATATATATATATATATATATATACAAATACACAATATTGGACACAGACTATAAAGGGCACAAAGTTTCATTCACTATTGAAAGTCAAACACATGTTTGTTTCCACTGTTTTATTGTGTAGGCCTACCTGTCGCGATAAGCAATTAATTGACGTATCATACGATAAATAAAAATGAACTCGATAAATTGCCATTTACATGAGGATGTGACTAGCAGTTTGAAAGGATGTACTTGAATTATTATTATATATTATCATTATGTCAGTGGTCTAAAATGGTCATACAACGGTGCCGACAATATTATCGTTTATCACAATAATTTCCGGGAAAATGTATCCAACAAAATTAATTATCGTGAGAGCTATATGAAACACACTGACGCTGAAAATTGAGCGGCCCGACCAAGCAAGGAGGCAGAGGCAGAACGTCCAAATACAACCCGGTGTGGGCATTTATTAACTCATGAACACATGACACACAGCCTCAATCCTGCTGAACATGTGCACACCTTCACCAACCACAGGGATCTCCCACACACTACCAGCCCCCACACACAGGGAAACAGAGCCTACATACTTACACCCTAATCAGCACAACAAGACACATGTGAGGGAGGAGCAATTAGACACAGGTGGGAGGGGAGGAGACAACACAGGGCACCAGGTGAACATAATCAGGAGTAACAGAAAGAATAGGAGGGGGAACACTTTTCAAAATAAAACCACATGTGCAATATACAAGGCCTGAAGCCGTCAGTCCATAGTGACGAAGTTACCTTCGTCACATTTCCTTATCCCCAGGAAGCACAGTGTCTTAACCGTTTTGGCCATTTTGCTCTCCTCCATGTGTCTCCACTCCGCCCGGTGTTTCTTGAACTCTTCTTTGTGCTGCGAAGTGGTCAGTTTCTTCCTAAGACGTTTCATAGAATTCATCCAGAGGTTCTGGATCCCTCCACTCTTCTCAGAGAGCCGGGATCCGCCCGGGACCGCTGCAGTTGCATCAGCGTGGCCATCTGCTGTGTCATGCTGATGAGCTCTCTCTCACGCTCCTCCTTCTGCTCCATGCTGCGCTGCAGGTGACGCTGTAGCCTGCTGTTCACTGTCTCCAGCTTCTTAGCGGTCGCTCGCTCCAGTTCGCTCTTCAGCTTGCGGTTATTCTCCTCTAGGATTTTTACCAGCTCCTCCCGTTTCGATTCTTCTTCCTCCTTTCTGGCCTGCAAGCTCTGCTTGTCGCCCTTTCCGTCTCTCCAGCTCCTCTAGCAGCTGATGTTCTCTCTCCTGACGGATATTCTCGGCCCTTTTCACCCGCTCCTCCTCAGCTAGAAAAGCATCTTTCTCGCCTTTAATTTTCTTCTCCTCTGCCAGGCGTATCAGACGAGCCTCCTCCACTAAGCGCATCTCCTCTTTCTGCTCTCACATCAATTTCCGGTTCTCCGCCAGGATATTTGATGCCTCAGCAGCAGAGTTAGTGCCCGTCAAGCCTTTAGCCAATCGGCCGTCTTGCCTCCGGAGTCTCCGTTCCTCTCTTATTCTGGATTCCCGTTCCTGTACCCGTGCAAACTGCTGCTCACCGGCTGCAGGAGTGACCTCATCATCTCGCGCAGTTCCTCCATCACTCTCACCTCCTCACTTGGTCAATCCCACTTCTGACACCAATTGTGACGCTGACAATTGAGCGGCCCGACCAAGCAAGGCGGCAGAGGCAGAACGTCCAAATACAACCCGGTGTGGGCATTTATTAACTCATGAACACATGACACACAGCCTCAATCCTGCTGAACATGTGCACACCGTCACCAACCACAGGGATCTCCCACACACTACCAGCCTACAGGGAAACAGAGCCTAAATACTTACACCCTAATCAGCACAACAAGACACAGGTGAGGGAGGAGCAATTAGACACAGGTGGGGGGGGGGGGAGGAGACAACACAGGACACCAGGTGAACATAATCAGGAGTAACAGAAAGAATGGCAGGGGGAACACTTTTCAAAATAAACCCACATGTTCAATATACAAGGCCTGAAGCCGTCAGTCCATAGTGACGAAGTTACCTTCGTCACACACACACACAAACAAATCTACAGACTTACTCCAAACTGCCAAATATATTAATCAACACACTCTCACTCTCATATACTCTTTGACTCTATTTTGGTCTAGTAGAACAATAAGCAGCAGACTTTTACTTTTGTATCATTTCTACTGGTTCTTAGATCTGCGCATGCGCAATACGGGTCAGCAGTTGCGAGAGAGTATTTGTGTTGGGTAATCTATGGTAGGGCTAACCCATACAGTGGTGGGGCTCATGTCAGTATTTGCAATGTAATTACATACACGCTCCCCTTGACAGTGAAACGCCACGCGTGAGGTTTAGATTATTTCCCAGTCTCAATCCAAATTAAACTGTATGAAATAAAAAGGCACATTTGTCTTGTAGTAAATAAAAAGGGCGACCTGGAGCCAATCCTGCAATTTCCCCACAGGTGAAAGAGTTGACATGCTGAAAACCCAACCCCTGCAGGGGGTCTGGGGGGATTCTCCTTCAGGAGATTTTTTTTGTTTTAGTTTTGAAATAGGCTACTAACATAAAATACACATTCTGGTACTCTCTTGAGAAGAAAAATAAATAAATCTATTACTACACGACATATTACAAAAATTAATGCCATTTTAGTTTTGTGTTACTTTGTTCTGAAAGCTGAACCTGCTGCTCGTCACAGAGAGAAGAGGGAAGAGGCTGTGAATTACTTTACATTGTGGATAAGGGTGGATAGCCCCCAGTGTTCTGTGCGTCAAAATTAAAGACAGCCCACACACCTATCCAGGGACATGCACAGACATTTGGAGGGGCTATTGCTCTAAACTGGAAAAAGGGCCTCCCCCCGAAAAAACACAAGACCTTTTTTTAATGTAAAAGAAACAAAATGATTATTACATCAACTAAATTGAACAGTAATTCACATCTCATAACAAAATAAGCTAAGGCGACTACTTGCATTCGTTGACTTAATTTCAAAAATGAAAATCAGGGACATTTTTTGTTTTGCGGTCCATATCTCATTAAAATATCTAATGTTAGTAACTATTAAAGACAAAATGGGGACAATTCTGTTCTAATGTAGTTTGACCATTGTAACTGCTGTGCAGTCCAGACATACTGATAAAATAGGGCCTCTAACCAGGGGTTAAATTGGGCCGGGGTTGTCCAGGGCTCAGCCCCGGCACATAGGACGATGCTCTGACGTCATCGACCTCGCTCATTTGTCATTTGTTTAAGCCATAATGTCAAAACATCTCTCGTTCTTAATATAGACTTTATTTAGGGTCGATATGTGTTGACTTTAAAATTTTAAATAGCAGATCTCTGTAACAGGATATCGTTTTTCCGCTTAGTGAACGTGTGTCTCTGCTCAACCCTGTCTCCTAAAAATTACGTTCCCACAGAACTAAACTGCATTCTGAATTACGTTTAGCTTGAAACGTATTTACTCCCACGTTACGTTCGTTATGAACGTATCTAAAATACGTTTATTTTCTACATATCTTCTACCACGTTATGTTCGTATCTTAAATACGTTTATTTTCTACATATCTTTGCCATTTATTGTCTTGCTTATAATAATGATAATAGTCATTTATAAATATCATTTTAGAGCACACCTTTGAAATCGAGAATCAGGCTCGATATATGGTTAAATTAAAATCAGTAGGCGAGGCTGTAATTTCGCCAGCTGTTACTCTCATGAGCGAGGCAGAAAATAATAGTTTTAACATGACAAAAAGCTGCTGTGTCGTTTACATCAAACATTAAAACAAATCCAGAGTTACGTGTTTCTGTACTTCCTCTAAGAAGAAAAGACAGTAAAAGAAGAGCTCTGTGGCTTCAGGCTTGATCGCCGTTCAAATGACAGCGTTGGTTTCCCCAAAAGTGGGCGGGGCTGTAAAGTGACGTAGATTTTACTATCATCTATTATTCAAAACCATTCTATGTATTCTAACGTAAATTACATGCCAGTGTTTTATCTTTTTATTTATTTGTTTTTATTTTAAATCGTATAAACGTCTGTGAGGAAAATAAATGGGGTTTAGAGCCTCAAAATACTGAAATCTGTATTTTTTAAAAATCTTTTCCTTCTAATTTGTTATTCTTTTCTAAATAACACACTGTTATTTACTCAACAATAACACACAATTATCCTTGTTTTTATTTATTTGTTTAATTCTATAATCTTGGGCTTTTTAGCCGTAAATAAAGTCACCAGAAACAGACGGGACATTTCGAGATTTAGGATGGCCGAAGATACTACATTACCCATAATCCCCAGCTATCGTTTGGGACTACAGTCCCGTTGACAAACCCCGTGATGTTGGAGTGGTAGTGCGCCAAGGTTACGCCGAGCGTCAAGCTCTTTGAAATGGAACGAAACCACGGCAGACTATTCAAAACTGGACTCGAACGCCCCCCGAGAAATACACATGCTGGCTATTGTGTTTCGCAACATGTTCTCTATGGCACGTATCTACTGGGAATTGTAGTTTTAAAAGACGTTTTTCCCAAAATTAGAAGTTGCCAGTATTAAACTGTGTACAGCCCTGGAGGTTTAGGCGATAGGAAACACATTGGTGTGTACACATTTAAAACATGTAATTACTAAATGGGTAAAAATCGCTTATATCCATAATGGGCAGCATTAATATATACCCACACGACAGCTTACTTTGTAATTCTACTCCACTACAATTCAGAGGTTAACCTGGTATTTTTACTCCACTACATTTAGTTTAGTTACTTTGCAGATTCTGATTAATGATGTGAAATATAAACAACCCTTAAAGCAGACTTTAGTTACACCTGAGTAAAATTCAGGGAAGGTGATTGTCAAGTGCCAACAATCAGGAGAGATATTTGATAGTTGGTGCTTGAGAAGACGAAACATTTATCTGCAGATCTCTATAAAGTATATTCATTACTCGTTATTCTCTACTAATAGTTAATTAAAAACTGTATAATGGCTATTTTGCACATCCCTTTCAAGATTTCAAGATTTTCTAAGGTTTATTGATCATATACACAACTTGGGTCGCAGGTTCCTCAACAGCGCATTACAAGACATCTATCAATATGTGTGTACCTCCACCATTAAACTGTCATATTCTGCACATTTCTTATTCTATCTACATACATAAGAGTATAATTAATGTGTATAATATCAGTTAAAAGAAGTGCTTCAACATAGTTAACATTGCAGGAAAGCAATATATTAGACGTTAAGTACTTTGTCAGGCATAATATTCATCGGTAGATAGATACCCCCAAAGCTTTTTTCTTGTTTAAAATAAGACCTTAACCTAAAGTATTCTTTAATGTGTTAATAAAGGTTAATTCATTTTTCTGTTTTGCACATCCTCCTATTAATATCTTTGTACATCCGGCACTAAACTGTTTTATTGTAGAGATCACTTATAGTATCTTCTTGACTTTTTATATTCTATATTTCTATCATTGACCTTCTACTTTCCCCCTATGAAAGTATGTACTCTTAATATTGTTTTCATCAAATAACATTATTCAACAAAAATAATTCAATAACGTGCTTTAACCACTAGGCGGTGCACACAAGGTACACACAGCATACTAATAATAACTTTGTATTATTAGTGTAGGACACTTATGTATAACATCTGAAGATGTGTAGTTTTATTCATGTTTTTACATAATTTTACAGGATATTGCTATATTATTTCACATGTTTTACTTCTACACATTAATATCTGATTTGTAAAACATCACAGACAGAAAGGTATATCCGTCATTTAATGGTACGCTATTGAAATTCTGAATCCATAGATGTGTCTCCCATCACCCAAATCCCCTGACTATTCTCTCAACTCAGTATTTACATTCTTATATTCAAAGAAAATCAGTAATATCTTTAAAAACTACAAGTCCTTTTCTATCAGCTGTGCACCGTTATGGTGTAAATATAACCTATTATCTACCAATTGGATCAAATATAAAAGTCAGCCGAATTACTATTGATACTGCAAGGAGACGTATTTTGTGAAAAGAAATTGAAGATGTTGTTTAATTGTTGATATATTTATGATCCACATCAAGTATTCAGTTTTGGCGGCAGTTCCTCATGTTTGTCTAGAAGTCTTCTCATCAGGGCTCTATAAATAAAGAACTACGGCAGATGTATAATATGTAATGCAGCCGAACCGTGTATTACAATGCCGTTATGTGATGACTTCCAAAGAGAAAAGCAAGAACACTCTGAATTAGGTATTATTTTATTTTTCGTTTTCGGATATCACAACTTATTAACACCATATCCCAGCGTGCATTGCGGCTAAAACATCCAATCAACGAGCTTCAAGCTGAGGATCTTGGGTAATCAGTTCGGTGGGTTTGTGGTGTGTATCGCTCGAAATGTCCCGTCTGTTTCCGGTGACTTTATTTACGGCTAAAAAGCCCAAGATTATAGAATTAAACGAATAAATAAAAACAAGGATAATTGTGTGTTATGGTTGAGTAAATAACAGTGTGTTATTTAGAAAATAATAACAAATTAGAAGGAAAAGATAAAAAAAAATACAGATTTCAGTATTTTGAGGCTCTAAACCCCATTTATTTTCCTCACCGACGGGAAAAAAGTCCGACATTATACGATTTAAAATAAAAACAAATAAATAAAAAGATAAAACACTGGCATGTAATTTACGTTAGAATACATAGAATGGTTTTGAATAATAGATGATAGTAAAACGTCACTTTACAGCCCCGCCCACTTTTGGGGAAACCAACGCTGTCATTTGAACGGCGATCGAGCCTGAAGCCACAGAGCTCTTCTTTTACTGTCCTTTCTTCTTAGAGGAAGTACAGAAACACGTAACTCTGGATTTGTTTTAATCTTTGAGGTGCAATAAACAACACAGCAGCTTTTTGTCATGTTAAAACTATTATTTTCTGCCTCGCTCATGAGAGTAACAGCTGCCGAAATTACAGCCTCGCCTACTGATTTTAATTTAACCATATATCGAGCCCGATTCTCGATTTCAAATGTGTGCTCTAAAATGATATTTATAAATGACTATTATCATTATTATAAGCAAGGCAATAAATGGCAAAGATATGTAGAAAATAAACGTATTTAAGATACGAACATAACGTGGTAGAAGATATGTAGAAAATAAACGTATTTACGATACGTTCATAACGAACGTAACGTGGGAGAAGATATGTTTCTAGAAGATATGTAGAAAATAAACGTATTTGAGATACGTTCATAACAAACGTAACGTGGGAGAAAATACGTTTCTAGCTAAACGTAATTGAGAATGCAGTTTAGTTCTGTGGGAACGTAATTTTTAGGAGACAGGGTTGCTCTGCTCCGATCAGGAGCTGCAGCACCGTGGCTCCTTCGTGCAGAGAGTCTGCAGCGGTGTGTGTGTGTGTGTGTGTGTGTGTGTGTGTGTGTGTGCAGAGAGTCTGCAGTGGTACCACCAAACCCCCGACCCGTCTTGTAACACGGTGCCCGTTTCCTACACCATCAGGGCCGGTTCTAACCAATTTTCTGCCCTAGGCGAGATTTTAGCTGGCGCCCCCCCCCTGCCAGAAAATCGTTCAGTAGAACAAATAAAAGTATCCAAGGAATACACAATAGAATATATAAAAAATAAATGAAAAATCTCTACAAAAGACCGATGCACTACAAAAACAAAAACGTATTGACATACATCAAAAAGGCTTCAAACGATATGATATACTTTATTAATCCCTCGTGGGGAAATTGTTTCTCTGCATTTGACCCATCCTATGTTAGGAGCAGTGTGCTGCCATTTTGAACGGCGCCCGGGAAATGTATTCAGTATTATATGAACATGTTTTAATTGGGGTGAGGACATCACATCCTCTAGGGGGGTCCGGGGGTATGCCCACCCGGGAAGAAATGTTTGAACATTTAAAGTAAAATGCTTCAATCTGGTGCACTTAGAGCACACATTACTAGAGACCTGATCTAGGGGGTACAACTCTAACGGCCCGTCCACACAGCGGCGTGCGTTGAAGCTTTCCGGCGGGTGTGTCTGAAACTCGACCAACAACCAATCACATGAATCTCCCGCCCCTGAGATACAAGCAGCGGTTTGATTGGCTAGAGCTTGTACTGGCATATGATTCGATTGGCTGACGCTTCTGCCGTGGCTTCAAAACTTGAACATTGCTCAACTTTTGCAGCGAGCCACGCCAGCAAAGTGACGTCACCCCATTCAAAGTGAATGGTGAAGCTTTCAACGCACGCTGCTGTCTCTACAAAAGACCAATATACTACAAAAACAGAAACGTATTGACATGCTGGTAATATACATCAAAAAGGCTTCAAATGTATTCGGTATTGTATGAACATGTTTGAATTGGGGTGTGGACGTCACATCCTCTAGGGGGGACCGGGGGTATGCCCCCCCGGGAAGAAATGTTTGAACATTTAAAGTAAAATGCTTCAATCGGGTGCACTTTGAGCACACATTACTAGAGACCTGACCTAGGGGGTACAACTCTAAACACCCATATGAAACAGATTGGTTTACATTTTAATAATCAAATAAGTATGTGAACATAACCAATAACCTATCATAGCCACTAGCAAATAAATGCAACTTATTTTATTTGTGTTCATTCATATCTTATTTTACCTAGTTAACATTTATTTATGCATATTTTTGTATCTCTCATGTTTTAAACGATATTTTTGGTTTTCTGTCCTATAGTATACATTGAAATGATTTCAAACCTGTTTATCCCAATAATTATAAAAGAGTGCCTTGGAAATATTTGTTTACATAAATTGCATTTATCTCTCTCGCTCGATCCCACACCCACTTTGGCTGTGAGCTGCGGACGCCTGATAAGCCAACACCCCCCACTTTCATCACTTACAGTCCCCATCGTACAGGGCAAATGAAAAGTGTAACCGGGGTGAAAAGGGTGTTACCTTGACTTAATTATGAATGCTGTTATATCAAGGCCGAAAATTAGGATGAGCGCAAACAGTCAAAATGTTTTTTTCCCTCCCAGAGCTGCCAAGAAGCGGCCCTGTACACCATGCTAAATATGTCTGCATAAAGCTGAGTTATGATCGGTCATAATAACACAGAACTTGGTGATGATTAAATAGTTCACAGTGAGATTTACTCCCATACTTTTGGCCATACTCACGCAGCCCTACAAATGAATTGAGATTTCCACACAAATGTTCTTTAGCAAGTGTGCAGAGCAGTGTTGATTTAAAAAGCAATTTGAAGGTTGGATATTTGTAAACCTTTTTTTGTGTATATATATTCATAATTGAAGATGTAAATGAATTCCCGTTTAGTTGTAGTACTTTCTGTAGAGGAAACTTCTGTGTAGCTATGCAGTGGGAGTCACCGACTCAGGAAGGAGACACGGTAGGAGCAGTAGCTTTGATGTCAAACACATGATGGTTTATTTGGAGTTAACGGCCGGAGGATTCACATCACAAGTCCAAGAGCCAGAGGTTCTGACTTCATGGTAGAGTTGCCACGTCAATTCTGGAGAGCCTCTCTCTTGCCAGCCCATCTAACTGGTTTCGCAGAGAGTAAACAACATATTTGAGGAGATAGCCTAAACAGTGTGGGAACACAGAGCTACTTGCGTCGGACACTTATGACCTCGAAGATTTCACCTTGGAGTCCACAAATACAGAGAAGGAAGTGTCCCAGTGTACCCACAACACAGACCATCTGTATCCCAGTATTGACCGGTCACAGAATGGGAACAATAACATTATTGGCTAAGCAGCCTGTGTCCTTAAAGGAGGTAAACAGACATCGAGGTTTGTCCTGTATGTCACATCTTGGCGTCTATGACAATTATTTCCACAACAGTCCTCTCTTTTTATCATTTATGATAACCTAAAAACATTAGTCTAATAATAATTTGGTCAATAATTAACTCAATAGGCGTCTCCAGATTCGAGTGTGGTCTCACCTTACATCAATTACATCACAAAGTAGAATAAGATTGAAACATTCAATCACAATGATTGATACAGCCAATCATAATAGGAAAAATCATCTCTCATCAGTGTTTGATCATCTTTTGTCAAAAGCATAATAATGAACACATAAAACACAGGTGCACAATGGCTAAATATTTGTTTTAAACCAATATCTTTTATCATTTACCATTAGTTAATTTCATTCATCAAACTATTAAATCAAAACCAGCTTGCCGCTTTAAAGATTTACTTCAAGGCAATCACTAGTCAAAAGCATTTTAAAACTCAGGATCGTAAGAGATCCAGCTAAACATTCACAGTTAGAGTATAGCATTCACACTGGTGATTTGATCAATCTGTAATCTGCAAAAGTGCAGTGTCCTCAATTTTAGGATTACTTTTACGTTTACTTAAATACGCTTTAGTCAAGAGTAAGGCACTTAGTGAAATCAATACATTCATTTTAGTCAAGTACATTGTTCAAAATCTGAAAAGGAAAAGTTAGGCAAATATTCAAAGACTTTTGTAAAAACCTGGAAAGGAAGGATTAAACATTCTTAAACCTTGAATGATTACATTTGTAAATGCTACCACTGATCTGTACCAAATTAAGTCTATCAAGTATTCCTATTAGCCATACTTACCTGAGCTACTTATGGTACTTGGAAAGGATTCTAATGTTGAATATAGAATATCAATTTCTTTAAATTATACTTCTCTAATTTGAGGATCAAATATGCTACATAATTGTTATATGAAATATTATAAATATTTGTTTTGGGCCAAAACTGAAATTAATCCAGTACTTGAAACATCATTGATAATACATTAAAGAGTAGTGTTGTTAAGCCTGATTGCTGGACGATTAAGGATATTAACATTATCTGTGATAATAGTAGAAATATCTTATGATTCATTACTTTATAATCTGAATACATTTTGTTTAGTGCGAAAGTGTAATCTGATCCGGCAAAAATATATTTATCACCACTATTCAACACATGTCTGGTCATTGGAAATATAAAGACAGTCATTAATTGTACATCTGTAACCATCCAAGATATAAAATCAATTCAAAGTTCATCTTTGTACGAGAGCTGGAAAAACGTGTCCTTCAGTCTTTCTGACTCGTTCTCCTCCTCTCTTTATGACAAAGAGTGTCTGGTGTGTGTAAAGGCATCCTGATACTGTAGATTAGCACGGAGGTGCTGATTGGCTCAAACTCTTCCTCAGAGCGCCATATTTAAACCCCCCAATTGCTCTGCTTTTGTGTGGCTCATTCAGTGAGCACTGTAGTTGATCCCCCCAGTGAAACGGAGGCTCATCCGCCTGCATTCCTTCTGCTATCTACTTGAGAGCAGTGCCAGACAAAACTGCGTATTCCAAGTGGCGCATCCAGGTCTCCCCCCGTGATGGGAGAGGTTAGGAAGACATCTGATCCTCCAAGAAACAAGGAACCTTGTATGAAGCCTCTGAAGTCCTCGCTCGTCCCGCAGGGTTGTCTGCCTGAGCCCACCGAGCAGAAAGATGAAGAAGCATCCCATCTCCTCAGATAGTTGAAGATTAGAATCCTCTCATCTCGAACGACCTCGTGCCTCCTTGCCCGTAGATGGGGTGCCCTCTGCAGCCGGAGAGTGTGATCCTCTCTCTCTGACCCTTGGCCTTCAGAGCTGTCCTAGTTATTGGGGTAACACTTGATAGGGATGTTTTCCTGAGTGCAGACAACTCAAAGTAATGGATTAGCACATTATCATTTAAATACAAAAATAGGATAGGCCCCTCAGAATTATTTGGGAGCCTTCCTGACACATGCACATTATAAATGTAAGGTTTGTGTTAGTCATTTAACATGCAAGAATCATAAACTCATCAGTCCAAAGCAGAGAAATGTTATTGTAATTTAAAGGTGAGCTAGTCCCTGCGGATATCACCGCTTCTCAATGATTCTAAATGTTATATTAATTCACCATTTACCGTTTGATAACATATTACTTTATCAGAAATATTTTCCTCTTCCATAAAACAGGTTTGAGAAATAAATGTTCCAATATAAAATCAATTACTCAATATAATTGACTCTTCCCTCCCTTTTCTTACATATGTCTCATATGAAATAATAACTTAGGAGTCTATTTAAGCATGGTGTAATCTATTACTCGAGAAGACTCAGTATCACCTGTGTGCAGCTTACAAAAGAAACAATTGTGAGAAACATATATTATGCAGGAACTGCATACCTTTGTTGAAAAACAAAGCATATCTGATTTGGGAGGAAAAGCTTCATCCCCCTTAACATCGGAGTCACTACTGAAGGCATAGCATGAATGATAGTGGGTGTCTGAGGGTGGTATTACTGAGCAATGTCAAACACATTCAAAACCTTACATTTGAAAACTGGTTTGCATTCCTTCTCTTAAAATGACGTTATCATTGGAAACAATAAAAGCTAATTGTTTTGATGTAGAATCTATCAATTGAATTGTTAGAGCAGAACAGAATGGTCGTATTGTAGCCTGAGTACCGTGCAGCCTTTAGTTTTACCAGGTGGAAACATTGTCCATATAATGTGAATACATGTAGAACTAGACATTAAGAGGCCCCTGACATTAGGCCTATTTTAAAATAGTAGGGGCTTTTAACAGCTTGCCAACCTACAGGCATCCTCTGCATAGCAGTATGAATAGCCTTAAAAAAACCACCCACTCTGCGGTAACGAGAGTCATATTTCTGAACCAAATGCCCTAAGTTAAGCCGTTAGTCCCATCTGACTGACCCAAGGGTTGGTGCTGGTGTGACCGGGAGGCTTCCAGGTGTTCAAAGCAGATGTCAAGCTTTCAGTTCATGGCTTGGTGGGGGGAGTGGCCCACGTGAGACAGTATTGTTCAGTTTGAGGAGCGGCATTGTCTCTGGAAGCAGGGAATGGTGTCCATTCTCGGACCAGACCATTAATGTCATTTCATGTAGAGCAGCCATAGCATCTCTGTGACTGCACTCAGAACTGTCAGAACTGGGTGATTCTTAGTGAAATCGTCCAAGGCCATAGACAGAATGGAACCACGTACCAACAAAAGGGACACAAGGTCATCAATGTCTCTCTTTACCATTGGCCTAATTGCACAACAAATTAGTGGGAAAAATGTGGAGCACTAATCCATCATGTGAAATGTTGAGTTAATCTAAATAATTACTTATGGGTTGAAATCAAATTAACATTAGAACTAAAGTCAGTCAAAATTGGACTTTGCAATACACCATTTCCCCAGCTCTGTAATGAAAAGGATAAGAAGATTAGGTACATTACAGGAGTGTTCCACACCCAAACATGCACACTTATCTTATTCTAGTAGAGATTAGAGGACAAGGTCTAATGTTGTGAACAAAATGATCAATTCAAAGTTATTTTGTTTATTGTTATGTACCTAATTTAATTTAATAATTAATCTTGAATTACTAATAACTTTAAAGAAGGCAACAATTTACAATTTGGATGAAGTGATTACTCATCCAAAGTGTGTGTGTGTGTGTGTGTGTGTGTGTGTGTGTGTGTGTGTGCTTGTCTGCCCAAGGTTTCAAACATTTGGGACAGCATAGCAGTGAGAATGTTATGAGAACCAATCTGTTGTTTACACTAAACTCGAAGGAAGCTAGACTGGAACATTTTAAATAAATCAAAACACTTGCACATTAATTAAATACATTTGACATTTAGCTCGAGCTGGGTTCAATACTTTTCTTTATGGTATTTAAAATTGGGCTCGAGTAGAACCCCTGGATTTGGCTTGCAACACAAAGTGATACTGATCTCTGTAGGACTTGGAAGTGTTATGATTCAAAGTGCCTGTGAAAGAGAGGCCCTTGGAAAACAACACCTATTTTGTAACTGTAATTACTTATTTTAAAGAAATTGCAACATTATACTTTTAAAGAATTGCTCAATTAATTTAACATTTATTATGCACACAATAAAAACTTCAACAAATATATTGATCCTGGCTTAACCAGCGACCTTTACTCTGTTGTTCATAAGCTCGGTTTCAGAAAACTTGTCAGTAGTTTAACAACTATTTTAATTTTAGCATCCTCTATAGAGACCAATTGGTTGATACTAGAAATAATTTGAAGCAGTTTAATAAAGAATGTTAAACTATTTTTAAAACTGTAATTGAACTTCAACTTATATTAATTACCTGATTCCAGTGGCCAGTTGGAACAGAATAATTAACACAGTTTCCATTTTGCTGCAACAGCGCAAAAGGTTTCAACAACAACTAGTATTATGTCTGAGTCTTGTTCTGTCTTATCTGCTTTGTTTCGGAATGTGTTCAATACATTACGTTTTTATTCATTATTACTATACAATACATAGATTAAGAATAAATGAAACAAATAATACAACATTGACCTAAAACCAGATTTTGCAACCCTGATCTCCTCAGGCAGGTCTCTGAGGGTCTCGGGGCGCAGGACGGGCATAGGGTTTATACAAGGTCACAAAGATATCTTAACATACCAGCAACACCATCTAAGAATGGATTCTTAAAGCAATATAATCTTATTTTCTTCTTACACCTACAGCGCACACCCTGAACAGTGTGCTTCTTGTTTACATGTTCCCCTGCACTCAGAGGCAGGACATAAAAACACTTTTTATTTTTCTCAGGTCATTTACTTTTGGTGAGATAATTAAAGTTTAGTTCATTTTACCCTGTCTATGGACTGATTCATTATTGTTACAAAACATACACAAGACGGCGGGACAAACCAATATAGACCCCCATACAAACAATCAGACAAACAAAACATGAACTCTTAATAAACACCAGCGCGACAGCAAAGCTCTTCAGCTCAATTTAGTCCGGATTTGAGATCTTAGAGGGGGGGGGAATTATCTCCAGTGCGGCGTCTGCTCACGCCTCACCCTTGTATACAAGTGATTTATCGGTGCTTGAAAGCCGTCCAAGAGCGGTAACTAGCTTATCCTCTTGCGACAACCACTAGGCTATTTGTTCCTAGTGGCGCTGTGCCCCCCCGATCGGAGCCCACAGACTTTTCCCTTTCTCTCCAAACAACAGCTCAGTTGACTGTAGTCCGTACGACCAGCCCATCGAGTTCACCTCAAGGTGAAACACAGTTTGCCTATGCTTGCTTGCCACTACACACCTCTGATCAATTAGCCTATAATTGTATGTATGCACTCCTGACCGCTACCTGCTCCAGAGAGCCGTGGCGCATCGGGTGATGCACGCACTTCGCGCTGGCCCGTCTAACCATGAGAAAAGCGGTCCTAAACAACGAGTGCTTTTAGACCGTCCCGTTTGAAGGACGGTGGTGCCGTGAGTTAAAGCCTATAGGCAATAAGCTGTGACTTTCTCCCTCTCAGCCTGCACTGCTCCAGCCCCACACACACACGGTGAGGTTTTACACACACACGCAAGGCTGCAGCTGGAGCCGTGTTTCTACAGAGAGGTGATAGCAGTAAATATCTCTGGCTGCTTATTTTCAACTGCTGTGCTTAGCCACTAAGACCCTCAAAATCCGGCGATTTGTCCAATACAAATCTTTTACATTGCTTTCAATTCACACAGAAGCTCCACTTCACTGATGCCCTTTCTTTAAGGTCTCTCTAAACATGAGCTGTGTATGCCTGTATGGCACTTCCGTCCCGAGCAGCATACACAGAGGAAATCAGCCAGGACTGAGTCCCCAGACACTGATCTCCTGGGTTTATCATCCCCAAATGTTCATTAACCAAAAGGAAACGCAGCCGATCAGTTTCACAGGTAATTTTAGGATACCGTCAATCACAGATTCTGATAAGGCAATGTCCAAAGTAGATTTGAAAATCACACTTACCAGAATCTGAAGATCTGTTGGCATCCTGCCGACAACGCCAATTTGTAGTCAAACAGTCAAAATGTTTTTTTCCCTCCCAGAGCTGCCAAGAAGCGGCCCTGTACACCATGCTAAATATGTCTGCATAAAGCTGAGTTATGATCGGTCATAATAACACAGAACTTGGTGATGATTAAATAGTTTACAGTGAGATTTACTCCCATACTTTTGGCCATACTCACGCAGCCCTACAAATGAATTGAGATTTCCACACAAATGTTCTTTAGCAAGTGTGCAGAGCAGTGTTGATTTAAAAAGCAATTTGAAGGTTGGATATTTGTAAACCTTTTTTTGTGTATATATATTCATAATTGAAGATGTAAATGAATTCCAGTTTAGTTGTAGTACTTTCTGTAGAGGAAACTTCTGTGTAGCTATGCAGTGGGAGTCACCGACTCAGGAAGGAGACACGGGAAGAGCAGTAGCTTTGATGTCAAACACATGATGGTTTATTTGGAGTTAACGGCCGGAGGATTCACATCACAAGTCCAAGAGTCAGAGGTTCTGACTTCACGGTAGAGTTGCCACGTCAATTCTGGAGAGCCTCTCTCTTGCCAGCCCATCTAACTGGTTTCGCAGAGAGTAAACAACATATTTGAGAAGATATCCTAAACAGTGTGGGAACACTGAGCTACTTGCGTCGGACACTTATGACCTCGAAGATTTCACCTTGGAGTCCACAAATACAGAGAAGGAAGTGTCCCAGTGTACCCACAACACAGACCATCTGTATCCCAGTATTGACCGGTCACAGAATGGGAACAATAACATTATTGGCTAAGCAGCCTGTGTCCTTAAAGAAGGTAAACAGACATCAAGGTTTGTCCTGTATGTCACATCTTGGCGTCTATGACAATTATTTCCATAACACTTTCTATTTGTATTGTGACATGTGGTGGCATCAATGTCTGCATTTGATACAGATAATGGAGCAGTTGCTTTAGTGCCACAGTGTAGGCCTATATCCCTTAAGGTCAAATAATGAGATCCTCGACCTCCGCCCCCCCCCCCCCTCTCTCGCACCTCCACACAGAGCCCCCCCCACGTATCAAATCCCAACCTAACCCCTGCTTCTAACTAATTAGGCTACCTTAAATAAACTCACTAATTAATGAAACCAGTTCAATACGCATTATTCTTATTCTTATCATTATGAGCGCAGCCAGTAACGGTATGGTATCTAATGACTTATTTAGGCTATTTAGTATTCCGTAACTTAATAACATAGATGGTCAAACTAAAGTGGTAGAGACATGGCAGAAATTCTACAATGAAGCGGGACAGTGAAGTATTCACCCATGAGAGGGCGATCAAGAAAAGAGAGCGAGCGGCCCCGTTGAAGGAGTTTACAGATGAAAAGACACACAATCACAACAAGTAGCTATATTTAGGTGTTTTTTTGTAAATAACGGTATCAAGAGGAAGTAAAGTCCCCTGGTTTGTCCCTTATACCCTAACTGCCATGAGACAACTCAAAATCAAGTTTCCAAAATCCGGCGCTGACAAAGTGTGTTTCCCGCAGCGAGACGCTCCAATACTAATTGTGGGCTTATCATGGTGATTCGGCCACAACAGAAAACATAAAAATAAACTCTCGCCCTCTCCAGAGGGGCAGGTCAGCCAAAGAGGCCAAACGGGCCGTTGCCCTGGCAACATTAGCCCGTACCTGTGCACGTCCCTGCACCTATCAATCATCAAACCGTGGGGTCTTATTTCATTACGTGTTGATTTCTATCAACACGTGTATCGATGTATATAGAGATGTACTACAGCAAAAGTATTCTCCGTCGGGACTTCCTGGAACAACACCATGCCGTTATCTTGATTCTGATTGGCCAGAAGACATTATCAAAGATGTTCTATTGAGAAGACGATCACTACCTCACAAACGTTTTCAAAACCGTTTCTAGTCTTCGGTATTCTTGTTTTTGGCGTGAGAATAGTTTGGGCAGCGTGAGAGCGTGAGATTGAGAGTGAAAGCGTGTGTCACACGCAGAGTTGGGTGTAACGCGTTACAAAGTAACTTAAATCAGTCATAATCAAATTGTTTATTTATATCACACACGTGGTCTGTTCTTCTTCTCTGTTTTCCGGTTGTTGCCTGTTTTGAATGACCAATACACATTACCGCCGCTTGCTGGTAAGGAGAGTTATTGCCACTCACGCATGCGCAGTTTGTACGTGCTCGGCTGAAGTCTTTGCGGTGTCTGGTTCCAGTGCAACACATGGCCAACACGCAGGAGAACACGCCGATGCAACAGCGTGAGCAGAGATAGACAAAATATACAGATAGCAGGAGACAGAGGACAGCCATGGTCAGATAGGAAAACATTCAGGAGCAATCTGGATCAGTCTTATGCGACAATGGAAACTGAACTAAAGAGAACATTTGAAACTTTAGCAGTCTGCGTGATCTGCCTGCAGGGAGGGGCGGGCCGGCCCTGCGAGTAAAGTAACGAGTTACTTTGTGTAGAGAGTAACGAAGTAGTGTAATATATTACTTTTTTTTAAGTAATATGTAATATGTAATATATTACTTTTTTTTAGTAACGACCCCATCTCTGGTCACACGCCAGATGCGTGAGAGTTGGCAACCCTGCTAAAAGGCACAATCACCACGAACACGGCTAAAGGGTCAAGTACAGTAACTACAACTAACTAACGTTGTAGCCTCTATGGTTGTAGCCTAGCAGAGTGGACAAGTTGCTGTTAGCTGACAGTGAGGCATGTAAATGTCCATCAAAGTGACCACGCTCTAATTTATGCAAAAGCTTTAAGGCTTAATATTAATTAAACAGATGAGTTGAGAAAAAATTCACCCCCCACCAGGGTGGGAATTTCACGACGGCCACGACGGCCATGGCCACTTTGGCCGTGATGCCCTATGAAAAAAAATGCAATTCACGGCCAAAGTGGCCTTTGTGCCCCTGTCAAAAGTTCCAGTGTAAACAATGCTAGTGAAGTCATACTAGTGCGTGCAGTAGGATAGTCCCGTGTGTGTGGATCAGAGCGATTGCTCTGATGTGATTGTTCCGTCAGACATGCCTGTAGGGGCCCGACAGCCTCCTCCTCAGCCGCGGGAGCAAGACAAGCACAGGTAAGCAAGCGGACCAAGCTGTTTTGATATGATTTAACTGAAGTATGTGGTAGTATTTGAAAGGACTTAAAGGTGGGGTAGGTAAGTTTCAGAAACCGGCTCGAGATCGCTAGAATTTGAAAATACACAACCGGAGAAAATCTGCCACTTCCTTACAGAGCCCCTCCTCCAACACACACGAACGCGCACATGACCAATGAGGGCACGAGATAAATGTGTGCCCCGATGGAAGGCTGACAAGCAGGTAGGCCATCCAGTCCGTTTCGCGCGCACCGGTTACGTGTATTGTTGTTGTTAGCATCTGGTGCTAGCTAGCGGCGCTAATGGATATAATGAGCTGTCAACAAGGTGGAGGAGAGTGCTCTCCTGTCAGAGTGAGAGACTGATAACTACAGCTCAGGTGAGGTAAAGGACTCTCTGAGTGTTTAGATAGTTAACTTAGTCTGAGTTATCTCAGTGGGTCTCAAACGGTTTGGTCACCATTTATGTAAACACATATTTCCATTTGAAGGGGGAGTGATTAGTAAAATATGCATGAATAATAATTAAAACAAATGTAACTAGGTGAAAAAAGGTAAGATAAACTTCAAAAACTTGTTGAGAGCTAAAACTAGTCTTTGCTGCTGCCTCAAAGAGGAGCAGGGGGAGAGGGGGGAGACGAGTGAGGCTGATTCAGGAGCCCAGACACACTCACAACTATAAATGAACCAAAAACAAATAAATAAACAAGTTTCAATATTTTTTCATATTGGATATGGTATGTTATTGGTTATGGCCATGTTCTTATGATTATTTAAATGTATACAGTTCTGTTTCATATGGGTGGAGTTGAGGTCCAAACCTCCACTTAACATATGTTCACATGGATAGGTTCCTAAATAGATTTGCACTTTTTTTTTTAAATAGTAACCCATGTCCATATGTTTATTCTGGGGAGTAGATTTAAAGTTTAGGGCTATCACTATGGGCAGCAACGCTGTAAATATTGACAAATAAATCCAGGAAAATGGCACAAAAGAAAACTGGTAGTGGCCTGGCTGGGTGTATAATTCCCGGCCTGACTTATTGTCCCAGTCCGGCCCTGGCTGAACTTAACGTATACGTTTAAGAAACACTATTGCTATTCAGCCATTTGTAAAACGACTGGTGTTGACGTTAGTGCTACACTTTTCAGTCATGTTGATTGACCAGCGTAATTTAACCAAACGGCCTTTGTGCCCTGTCATGTGGCCTTTGTGCCCTTAAAAAAAATGTGAACGGGAAGGCCAAATGGCCTTGCCCCTAAAATGACGAAATTCCAAGCCTGCCCCCCACACAGTAGTCATGAAGGGGGAATCTAACTATACAGAGAATATGGTTTTTTGAACCACGATGTAAACATGTTTATTTCTGCTGTAAAGTTGGGCATTTTAACATGGGGGTCTATGGAAATTGCTCCCTTCTGCAGCCTGCTCCTACTGGCCACTAGATGAACTGAAGTGTGTGGCACTTCCGTATTGGCGTACCGGCTCTTCCCCAGAGTTTGCCGCTTGGGCTGAACCTGAACTTTGAATTCTCTGCTCCCATCATAATCTTGGCGATCTTGTTAAAATTGTGAATGCAGAATTAAAAATACTATGTAACTGGTTTGCAGTTAATAAATTATCCCTTAATGTGGCCAAAACAAATTACATGTTATTCAATACAAAGTCTGAGAGTAGAAATGACTGCATTATACGGATTTGCAATACAGAGATTGAAAAAGTTTGTGCATGTAGATTTTTAGGACTGCCTGTTGACAAAAAACTCATTTGGAAGCACCATATAAATTATGTGCAGACTAAACTGTCAAAAACAATAGGTATTTTGTATCATACTAAGAACATTCTTGAAGAAAAATACTCTTTATAACAGTCTATTTCTCCCTTACCTTTAATACTGCTCCGAAATATGGGGAAACACGTACTCAACAAATCTACAAAGAATAATAACATCCCAAAAAAAAGTATTACGAATAGAGTTGAGTAAAGTTAGAACGATATTGGCAGATTCGGATTTCACGGATCAATAACTCATGAACAAAACGTTATTCACACACAAATGATGTCTCCTATGTACCGTGGTAAGGTTGACAACGAACTACAATCATATGTTGATAAAAAAAAAACAATATGAGCCGTCCTCCGAGCTGGACACATTAAATTGGTCTCTTTCAGCAGCCGGAGATGAAACAAGTGCTCAGGGACCGTCTGCAAAGTGCAACTCCGAAAAAAGAAAATACAATAATATTCAATAACGTCACTATTATACAGTATATTTCTACCAAACTCACTACACACATCAATAGTCTCCTGGTGGTCAGACTACAGCAAAGAGTTTGGAAGAATGTGCTTTTGAATAATTTTGGTGAATATTTATAGTGTAAATTCTTCAATAAATATGGTACAATCTTCAATAGCGTCACTATTATACAGTATATGTCTCCCAAACTCACTACACACATCAATAGTCTCCTGGTGGTTGGACTACAGCAGAGAGTTTGGAAGAATCTGCTTTGGAATAATTTTGGGGAAGATTTATAATGTATTATAACATACTGTATATACAATGTTACACATTGTATATAGGCTACAGTATGTTATATATAAATTAAGACATGAAACAACTTTTTCATTAGCTATGAAACAGTAAAATGGTCACAATCTTATGAACGATCCAAATGCAGCACTCGAGAAACCAAACCAAGGAGTATTGGTAATGAACTTTATTTGTAATAATACCAGAGCAGAGGGATAACAGAACAGTATCAGCCGGATGATGGGCAGGCAAACGAACCAGAGGACAGCGGGCAGAAGGTGAGTCAGGGCCGGGCAGAGGGTCAGGGAGCAGGCGAGGCGGTCAACGGAGGTACAGGCAGGATCAGGGATCAGGCAGAGCAGGCAGAGCAGGCAGGTCGGGGACAGGCAGGGTCGGAACCGGGTAGGCAATCTAGTAACACACGCGTGAAAGACTAGCATGAAGGCAAAGTACGATCTGGCAACGGGTGTGTGTCTGGTGAGGGTTTAAATACTGGTAGTAAAGCTAATGGGTGCAGAAGAGAAAGACAGTGAGCAAAAACGTGGGTGTGGTTAACAGGTGAGACAGGTGAATGGAAAACTACTGGTGAATGATGGAACAGACAAAATAAAGTTAACATTGAAAAATAAAAAATGTCAGGCTTTTCACCTACTGTACAATATTAATGAACAAATCCACAATCTAATGTCAGACATGGAAAACATCATGAACATCTGTGACTACTTTAATCTGTAATTGAAAATATATTTAACATCTTAATTAAGAATATAACAAGTTAAAACTATGGACAGGTGATTATTATGTCACGATCTGTCTTTATGGTGTTTTGTCTTGTCTAGATCTATCTTTGGTTTTCTGTCTGCGTTGTGTTTTGTCCTATTTAGATCTGTCTGTGGTTCCCGGTCGTTAGTTTCCCTGGTGTGTCTGATTACCCGATTGTGTTCACCTGGTGTCCCTGTGTTTTCTCCTCCCTCCTCACCTGTGTCTTGTTTGTGTGATTAGTCTTGTGTGTATTTAAGTTCTGGTTTTTCTGTCTGTCTTTGTCGTTTTGTCTTGTGTCATGACTAGTTCGTCGGTCAGTGTTCTGTTTTGTCTTTGTTTATATCCTAGCCTTGAAATAAAGGAATTTTCACGTTAATCTGCATTTGGGTCCTACCTGCTTCACACACCGTAACATATTAATCATTACTTCAGTTGCCCAAAATCTTTAGCAAAGCTTTTTTCTGGATTTTTATTTGTTTTGTACAAAATTCAGCTTTCATTTAGCCGATTTCAAATCACTGGCTGGGCTGGATTTCCCCCCACATGCCGTTTGTAAGTGCACTACTTCTACTGTGGTAGTAGTTCAAACTACAAGCCTTACCTCCCCAAATCCTGGTACCTCTGGTAAAAGTTACACAAACTCACCTCTAGCCTCTTTAGTTTGTGAGGATACACAAAACACAATACCACGGGGTATTCTTTTTGGGTATTCGTGCAGCAGGCACTCCGAGGCACTGCGTGTGAAACCATCTCCCACAAGTTTCACACTGAATCTACATGGGGACAAATACAACAAAGATATTAAGAAAATGTAAAGTGTAGGACACTTGTAAAGCAGGCATATTCATTTATATTTTAAAGAGATTATACTTGTTTTTATATACAGTATATATAAATACTTGTTGTTATTCAGGTTTATCTGTACTGTGCTAAAACTTTAACAAATTATAAGAAAAACAAAAGGAAACCTGTAATGCATACAAATATACAAAATGTCATTACTTTGATGTTATTCCTGAAATCTAACTCCAGATGATCTATATATTATCTATTATTCAGATTATCTTCTGGAGTTTAAAAAAAAATCATCATGTCGTCTCACCCAAACAGCATCAACAGCAGTTCAACCCGGAGAGACGTGATGTAAGAATTACATATTTATTGTTTACACGTCATATGAATGAAATGATTGCCATGATAGTACAACAGGAGAATGTAATGGTGTTTGGCGATTAGGCCCCCGGTTTGCAGGATAATCATTCAGGAGGGAAAGCACCGCTCCGATGAAATCCCCGGGGTCTAGACACTGGTGGTGGTGATGAGTAGGTGAGACCAGTCTGAAGGAGGAAGGTTTAGCTTTGTCCTGAAGGAGACGGGAGGCGAGAGGGGTGGAGGCGGGTTGCGTGTGATCATCTGCAATGACAACTGACAGGGAGGAAGAGCAGGTATTTAAGGCATTTAGCATGTGCAGCGATTGGCTGCTGAGGCATGACGCCCTCATATTTAATGAGGGGGGAAGGGAGCCATAGAGTGACGTGTGAGTGACTCGAGTTAGGTCTTCCTTATTGAACTTGCGCTAAAGCTTTCATTTCAACCCGGAGAGACGTGATGTAAGAATTACATATTTATTGTTTACACGTCATATGAATGAAATGATTGCCATGATAGTACAACAGGAGAATGTAATGGTGTTTGGCGATTAGGCCCCCGGTTTGCAGGATAATCATTCAGGAGGGAAAGCACCGCTCCGATGAAATCCCCAAAACCAGTGAAGTATGAATACTGAGATGAACTGAGTTGCTTACCTTGTGGGGTGACTGGTGATCTGGGGAGGAGAGATAATAGATTAACACGTATATGAGCGACACTGTGCCGGAATCACTGCCGGAGCTTACTGGTCATGCTGAGACTCTGACTGCCGAAATCAGTGCCGGTCTTATCTGAAAACGACCTGCGGGTCGCATGCCTGGCCAGCAGGGCTTGACTACGCCGAGGAGCGAGCGGTTTCGTTTTGTAACGGTGGCCCAACGTCCACGACACCGAAGTGTACGGTAGCCTTCCGCTACGACACCGAAGTGTACGGTGGCCTTCCGCCACGCCTGACTTCGCAGGCTATATATATATATATATATATATATATATATATATATATTTCTCTTTATTCTTTTTCCTTTGTTTTGTAACTGACACCGAAGTGTACGGTAGCCTTCCGCTACGACACCGAAGTGTACGGTGGCCTTCCGCCACGCCTGACTTCGCAGGCTATATATATATATATATATATATATATATATATTTCTCTTTATTCTTTTTCCTTTGTTTTGTAACTGACACCGAAGTGTACGGTAGCCTTCCGCTACGACACCGAAGTGTACGGTGGCCTTCCGCCACGCCTGACTTCGCAGGCTATATATATATATATATATATTTTTCTTTATTTCTTTTTCCTTTGTTTTGTAACTGACACCGAAGTGTACGGTGGCCTTCCGCCACGCCTGACTTCGCAGGTTATATATATATATATATATATATATATATATATATATATCTTTTTTTCTTTACTCTTTGTTTTGTAACTGACACCGAAGTGTACGGTAGCCTTCCGCTACGACACCGAAGTGTACGGTGGCCTTCCGCCACGCCTGACTTCGCAGGCTATATATATATATATATATATATTTATTTTTTTTCTTTTTCCTTTGTTTTGTAACTGACACCGAAGTGTACGGTGGCCTTCCGCCACGCCTGACTTCGCAGGTTATATATATATATATATATATATATATATATATATATATATATATATATATATATATATATATATCTTTTTTTCTTTACTCTTTGTTTTGTAACTGACACCGAAGTGTACGGTAGCCTTCCGCTACGACACCGAAGTGTACGGTGGCCTTCTGCCACGCCTGACTTCGCAGGCTATATATATTTTTTTTTTTCTTTACTCTTCATTTCTTTTCCTTTGTTTTGTAACTGGCACCGAAGTGTACGGTGGCCTTCCGCCACGCCTGACTTCGCAGGCTATATATATATATATATATATCTTTACTCTTTCTTTATTTCCTTTGTTTTGTAACTGACACCGGAGTGTACGGTGGCCCGAGTCCACGTGGACTGCAGGAAATACATTTTACACTGATGCGTTTGAGCAAGGCCTGGGAATGAAATACCTGTGTGCCGGAGATGAAGCCCATTACCTGTAGTTGCGGCGTGAGACGAGACATTATTCCCTGTGGGCGGGGCCCGCGGAATTAGGACAGGAATGCAGTTTTGAATATCGGGAACCTTAGTGAGACATGTATACTTGTGAATGTGTTTGAGCCACCACCAGTTATATGTATAACTACCATAGTTAGGGTCTGAGAGATCTTTGGGAAGCCCGTACGGCGCTGATGTCCGGACGAATGAAGGTTGTGAAGGCGGAGGAGGACCACCGTCCTAGTTGTTGTAGGGATGAGGTAGAGAGACCTTGATTAGCAGCAGAGGTGGCTGCACCTATCCTGAAGGAATGCCCGGGTATGATATGGGTGATAGGCTGGATTTAGTGAGAACTTGCTTGGGTAGAAATTGACGGGGCCATGACCCTGCGAACCACTCTCCCTGGAAGAAACCCCCCAAAACCCATGGATGGGCGGCATCCGTGAAGACCTCATTGAGTCAGAGGAACGCACGAGGCCATCGTAAATAAAGTAATTCCGTTCCAGTGGGCGAGCAGGAGGGACCAGAACCGAAGGTCTGAACGGCAGCCTTCGTCTAAGAAAACGCAGTCATGGAGGTTGTCGACCGCTGATGCTGCGTCCAGGAGGCGGGAGATGAACGAGCGCCCCTGGGGGATGACGTGCATGGCGAAGTTGAGGTGTCCGAGAAGGGAGAGCAACTGTTGTTTTGTGATAACTTGTTGCTCGCAGTATGACTTGGTGATGTCCTGGATGCGCTGCGATTTGTCGGAGGGGAGAGACGCCTTCATGTCTATGGAGTCGAGGATGATGCCTAAGAACTCTAAGCGTGTGACGGGACCTAACGTTTTCTCTTTGGAGAGAGGGACACCTCACTCCTGAAGCAGTGTTTAAGCTTGGCCAGTGAGATCCCTGAGCTGTCCTGTGGCGGGTTTATGGGGAGGAAGTCGTCCGGTAGGTGAAGGACGGAGGGGATTCTGACGATGTTCAGCAGGATCCAATGGAGCGCTTCCGAGAAGGAATTGAAGATGCAGGGGCTGCTTCTGCACCCGAAGGTCGTGCGAACGCGAAGATAGAGTTTGGACTCCCACTTAATACCGAACAAGTTCCACTGAGACGGATGAATGGGGATGATTTGAAGGCATCGGTAATGTCCGCTTTGGAGAGCCGAGCTCCGTGCCCTGTGAACTTGATCATCTTTATTGCATTATCCACTGAGGCATGGTGAAGGGAGAACTGATCTGGAGGGATGATGCTATTGACGCTGCAGAATGGGCCGGAGCAGGGAGCGGACAGATCGAAAATCAGCCTTTTATTTACGTGTGGCTATTCCGATGGGATTTGAACGGAACACTGAGAAGGGGGAGGAGCTAAAAGGACCGATTATATATCCTTTGAGAAGTTCTTTGTCGATGAGCTGGGAAACTATGTTGGGTTCTTTAGCGGCTGACTGTAAGTTTCTTGCTACGAAAGTCACTGTGGGAGATGGGAGGACTCCTACCCTGAAGCCTTGGGAGAGCCCTGACGGGAGATAGTCAACGAACACGGAATCTGTAGATAGCGCAGCTGCTAGCTGAGGGATGTTAATGGGAGTGGAGGGGTGATATTCCAGAATGTTTTTTTTTTTTTTTTTTTTTTGTTATGTTTCTGGCGCAGAGCCACTGTGACGGCCCGTCCACACGGTGGCGTGCGTTACAGATTCCGACGCTTCTGCCCATTCACTTTGAATGGGGTGACGTCACTTTTAGTAGAACTGTATTTTGGGAAGCGACGTGGAGCGTTTGCTGGCGTTGCTCGCTTCAAAAAGTTGAGCAATGTTCAACTTTTGGCGCCTCGGCAGAAGCGTCAGCCAATGAAGTCCCGTTTATGCAAATCTGCCGGTACAAGCGCTAGCCAATCAGACCGCGTGTATGTTGGGAGAGACTACGCAGGTAATTCCTCATATTCCAAAAATGTGAGGGAAAATTCATTATAGCGGTAGTGAATCACCCGGTGCTGTATGATCAGTCTCTGTTCATCTACCGGGATACAAACCAGAGGAGCGAGGCATGGAGGGAGGAGGCAGGGACAGTGGGTGAAACTGGTAGGTTTTCGCCTGTTGGGGATTTTTTTTCCTTTCCAGTTTACTTGGTTTTAACATTGCTATTGCTTTGTGTGTCGGGGGCAAGAGATTCATGTGATTGGTTGTTGCTGCTGTGCGGACCGTAGCGTAGGCAGAAATTTACTTTAGGGTGGGCCTGTAAAAATATAGGGTGGGCCAGATTTTCTTCTGCGCATCGGAAACTAACCACGATCCCGCCGGTACCGGTGGCAGATTACTTTTAGAATACTTCCTTTCCTCTTCTTTTTCTTCTTTCCTCTTCTTTTTATCTTTTCTCCTTTTCCTCTTCTTTCTATCTTTTCCTTTCTTCTTTCTCTTTAGAATACTTTCTTTTCCATAACAGATGGGTATGTTTTGGTGAACGGGAGACACGTATTTTACTGTTTTAATGGCTTATGAAGAGCACGAACACAACATTTTAGTGTCATTCTTGACAGCTCTCTCATCTGCACCGTACATAAAAAGAAAAACTCACCCAGACTGCATTCTTTGTACTGTCTTAAAACCTTTCCTTGGAAAAGTGTATGCATTGTAAGGTGTCCTTGGGTGCTTTGAAAGGCGCCCCTAAATAGAATACATTATCGTTATTATTTATTATCTGAAACGATGTAATCACTTTTAAAACTTTTCCCAGTTACTTGCCCCATGCATTCGGCAGCAGCAGGCCATTCAGTTAGATTTGATCCCGTTATGAATGTCATAATTTCGACGATACATAAATGCTACATAAACGTTATCTTCCACGTTTTATCTAAACATCTCCGTTTCTACCTTCCAATATGTTTTGAAAGAGAACTCTCTCTCTCTCTCTCATCTGCGTGCGGGGCGGGGCCTCACGGACACGCTGCATCTCTCGCTCGCAGATACGCTGCATCGCTGTGCACACGGTTCTGCCGGTAATGAATATTACATTGTGAGGAAACTTTCCACCAATAATTCCAATAAGTATTCACTTCAGGTTTACGAAAGTAACTGCACTCAGTTTACTCGTTTTTTCAAATGTAACGCCAGCTGAATGTACTGATTTTTTTTTTTTTTTTCTTTCTTTTTCTTCCGATTACGTAACACCGTTACATGTATTCCGTTACGACCCAACCCTGTGTAAGGGTCGAGTGCAAACGTTTTCGTTAAAAACTAGTACCTGAGTGCAACGGAAGTTGAAGCTCCTGTGGCGGAGTCTTCCAGAGCCTGGAGGCGAGCATCGATAGCTATCATGGAGCTAGCCAGGGATTGCAGGGAGCCGGCCGCGCTACTCTCCATAGGGGTGTGTGACGCTCCCGGACTGGCGAGCCTGAGAAGGGGTGGATTTTTTGGAGGGGGACGGGATCCTGGAGGGCTCGACTTCCTGCCCTTTTTTTACCTCCGCGGCTGCGGCCTCGTCCTGCTCTCTGGGAAGCTGGCTGGAGCTGCTGCCCCGGACTGGGGAGCTACGCTGGAGACCTGGTCCGAGAGCTATCGCCGCTGAGAGAGAGTGAGGCCTGGGGCTGTGGGAAAGCCCTGCTGCAGGAGCCGGGCGATGAGGAAGTCTTCCTCTGTTGATAAGCCGCTGTGGGGAGCCGAACCGGGATCGGAGACTTCCAGAGAAGGTTCGTGTTCCGAATTGTCCGAGTTGGACATCTTGAGCTAGTTGTTTCTTACGGTTTTTCTCACGAGAAGCAGTATTGTATTGCAACTACCATTGCGTGTGATCATCTGCAATGACAACTGACAGGGAGGAAGAGCAGGTATTTAAGGCATTTAGCATGTGCAGCGATTGGCTGCTGAGGCATGACGCCCTCATATTTAATGAGGGGGGAAGGGAGCCATAGAGTGACGTGTGAGTGACTCGAGTTAGGTCTTCCTTATTGAACTTGCGCTAAAGCTTTCATTTGTGGGCAGGTCCTCAATCCCACAGAAGGAACAGAAGTCATCCTTTGAAACTGAACAAATAACCGGTGTATTACTGTTCAATTTACAGGAAGCCGTCCATATATTCATTTCATATTTGTGGCTAATACCTGATCCTCTGAGAATGTCTTCTGCCATGTCTCTTCGTAGATGTTGTGATGACTTGATGTGAAACGTCTTTGGAATTTTGGGAAATTCCTTCACTGTCATCTCGGCCATCTGGACAGATGGTAAAATAACATGACGTTATGACGTGTTTTTGAATTTCCCTTTAAAATAAAATGCTTTATTATTAATGAACACAACATGTTGCATTAAATCACCTGCATGACAAAGGCTCCACAACTGGTGGCATCTTTCTGGAAGGTGTGGGTTATTTTTCCAGGCTGCCATTTGATGCTAACCCAGTCCTCTTTTCCCAGTCTGTTCCGGCGCATCTTGAAATACTCTCTAGAACAAGAGGAAATAAAATGTAATTGGCGCTTACTCTTTGCCTTTACCAAATGTGCGTTTAACCAATGTATTTCCTGTAATATATTTTATATTACCCAAATTTGTAAGCAACCTTTCTGGAGTCCTCAACTTCATTTGACCCTTGCAGAGGATCAACCACATAAATGTGGTTTGAAAGGGCATGGAGGTACTGTTTTAAAAAGTAGCATACGGTATAATTAAACCAAACCTTTTTCAATATGTCAGCAGCAACAATAATGTATCAGCTTTTCTTCAAAAATGAAAACCACAGTTATTAAAATCACTTCAACTGTTAAAAAAGCTATTAAAAGTAATACTAAAATAATAACTACCCATTTTAAATGGGTATAATTAAGACTTAAAAGTATTGAAATAATTAAAGATATCAGATGAAAGAAAGTTGCACAATTTGGGGTCAGAAGACTCAAATCTTTAGCGGAGCAGTAGCGACCACCAATGAGAAATGTTTGAATGAGTACTTATTTTGGACTACATGTTATATGGTTTCCCTATGATATAGATGAACGTGAAGACATTAAAACTAAAAGAAGCATTTTTAAATCAGTCCTGAGGCAAAGATGCATTTACAAAATGGGGCTGCATGAGATACACATGTTAGTCTTAACTCTGTCACAGTATATGAGTAATGTATTGCAATATGTTTTAATAGCAATGTATATTTAGTTGTATGCATTTGAATAAATGTAATCATACATCTTCAAAGTAATAGTTGATGAACTTGAAATGTGCAAACTCTAAAAGCAGCTACAGTATGACTACACGAGTAGCTGTATACTCACCACAAACTTCCAGTGCACATTTCTTATATTGACAAATCCAATGGCTCCATCATAGAGATCAAATGTCACCTGAAAAAATTAGGGAACATGTAAACATAAGTGTTATTTTCTATAATATACAGGTGCAAAACAATAATTTAATTTACACAGTATTCATTTTTTATTTTTCTCAACAGGAACAAGAAAAAAAGGGAAGCTTAGATTATAAATGTATTGGTTAAAAACAAAACAAATGTCTCCAAAAACGACATACATATAATAACGCTGGAAGTTGCCTGTAGACACATATCTGTCTCCTTTCTCAAGCCTACAATACTAAAGGGATGAAAATACTTTGAATAATCAGTTTCACTCACCTTTTTTAGCTCTTGCCTGGCTATCTGCTCTCGGGTGCCGTGTAGGATTACACCCATGGTGTAGTGATCCAGGAGATATAGACGACCAGCATTATCCTTCAGGTTGAGGATGCCTCTAATGTAACATTCCATTACCTTTTGGATAAATTGTAGGGGAAATAGTCATACAAAATGCCAGGTAATATAGAGGCCAAAGTCGGTTTTAATCACATCATTGTCAGATCATTTTAGAATGGATAAATTAAAACTGGTCTATTTAAAGTCACACTCCAGGTGGACTGGCCTAACAATTTACTTGGATATCATTTACATACTTTTTGTCAACAATTGAATCATTAACATATGGCTTACGTGAGATGAGCAGTCCGGTACAGCATAAGTTTTAATAAATACTTGCCTCGCCTATGATGAGTTCGTCAGGTCTCAAACTCTGAAATTCTCTGTGCCTCAGGGTGAAATTATGCTTCTCTTCAGCATGTCTTACAACAGCCACAACAACTTCAGTTGGTTTGCATGTCCAAAGGGCATCAACCTAAAATGAAATGAACAATGGTATCATAATAACTTCGTACAGCATTCGAGATTTCGGCATTTAGATTTTCTACGTTTTCTATGACAGAAAGATTGCCTCATGCTAAAACGTTTTTAATGCATTCTTAACGTTGTTTTTATAGCTCGAAGAATTGCTTACTTTGTTACTCTTTTTAAAGCATACATTTTAATATAGCAAAACAATACCTCTGTTGCAGGCTTGGACCCTTTACTTGTGGGGTTGCTGCTGTTCTCCACATCTGTGCTGCTCTGAATATCTTCACCAGTGTTCAGAGTTAACTTTGCTCTTTTTGGAACTGGAAGAATGTCTGGAGTGGTGTAATATTTGGAGCTGGAAGTGCGAGGCTTTGCTCCATCTCTCTTTGCCCAACCTTCCTTCGATTGACTGATGTCTTTTGGTAGCAAAGTTTTGAGGAGTAACTGCTCAGATAAGTGATGTGCCATTATGTGTTCTCTGTACCTCCCCTGGAGAGAGCCATACATCTTTCTGATGAATGTCGCTGGCCTCAGTCGTCTCTGCTTTTTTAGAATAGAATGTTTGACTATTCCAAACCATCTCTCCACATGGCAGTTTGTGTCCCTTGTTTTACTTTGGCCAAATGTGTCTTCCTCTGTGTCAGTTGCATATCTTTTCAAATTCCCCAACAGCAGCCCACTCCAAAGGGGAAACATCCCTAGATAGTTGTCAAAAAGGACATCAACAATGCCAGGGCAAAAGTATGGATTTTCATCCTGTGGGGTTTCAACCTCCTCTTTTTCAAGCTCTCCCTGTACCTCCTCCATGACCTTCCTAAACTCATATGTGAAGGGAGATCTGCCAACAGCTGTGTGGGCATTTCTTCTTTCTTCATCATCTTCCTCCTGAGTTAAGGGACTGTCTCCTAACTTGTCCCCCTCTTCCATGTCGGGAATCCTGCATTCTTTTATGAAGTCCTTCATGGCTTTCAGATGGATCAGGACAGCATTGGAATTGTGCTTTCCAATCAACACAGTGCACAGTGAGCGGAAGATGTGTAGTGCTGTGGTCATTGAAGTAGCATTTTGCAACCTCGCAAATGCAAATGTTGCAAATTCCTTCAAACCCTTGTCTGCAGTCCTTCTCCCAATTGACTGAGCTACAGCTTTCAGCACGTGTGCAGAGCAAATGTGTAGCACTGTCAACATTTTGATTTCCTTCCATGACTTCAGCTTTGAACAGATAGCGAAAGCCCTGTCCAAGTAACTGACAATGCTCTCTTTGTTAAAAGAAAGGAGAACACTTTGGAGCAGGGCCCAGCTGTAGTCTGTTTCTACCTGATGTACTTTAGTTTGAGTGTACTGTGACAGTTTGCGGAGGAACTGCATTAGCCAGAATGTGATTGGTGGAATGGAGTGTTCATTTGTCAGCATTTCACAGACTGGGAGGGGAGGTACTTGCTGACCACCTCCAGGAAGAGTGAGGCAGTAATAAAGCACTCTTTTGGTCTGACCTGGGACTTTGGATGCAACATTACCTGTAGCATCTAGATATAGGGTCAGCGGTGTCTTCTTTCTCAGGTGTTGCACAACTATGTTTACTCCGGTTTCAGAATACATATGTACTCCAAATGGGTCAACTTGAAAATGCTGTATGCACCCAGGCATCCTGCGATCATTTGAGTCACATTCCTTAATGATCATTTGTGTGAGGTACATCTCCATGAAAACATCCTCATGGATTCTTTTACCTCTTCTTACTTCTGAACGTATCACTTTGAGAACATTTTTGTTCAGACTACGGCTTATGTTTCCTGAAATCAGTTCAGCAACAGGTGTTTTTTTAAGTTTACTGTAAAATACTTGACTCACTCCTTTATGCAGGGCTCTTGCAATTCTGCCTCTTCTTCTGTTTGCTGCTGGTCGGAATTTTGTCTCATTTGCTTTGTGTGCCATTTTCCCTCTTTGCAGCACAGATATAAGGGTGTCTCCCACTGGCTGATTTTGGATTTTAAAGAATAATTTGGCCCTGCAGGAAGGGAATGTACAAACTGCACAGATGTTTAAGTACGGACTTTTACTTTTCCTGCTGTTGGGAGTTTTTATGTGGTGACTCTTGAAGGCAAGCGTACAACAGGGATTTTTCTCTCGGAAACTCTTGTACAACACGTCGGTCCACGGTTGCCTCAGTTTGTTTGAACCCGTCAAAGGAACAATCTTTTGCCATTTCTTTCTATTTACTGTTATTCCGAACCTTTTAGATACTACTGGCAACTTCCGCCAATGTGTTTTGGTGCCTGTGTTTTTATTGACATCTTGTGCTCCTCTTTGCAAATTCTGTTCTTCAGTTTCTGCCTCATTCTTGTCTATGTCCTCATCTGATAACTGGTCATCTTCAAGTCCACTCTGAGAAGACATCCTTTGTTGTTTGTCTTCTGCCTCATTCTTGTCTATGTCCTCATCTGATAACTGGTCATCTTCAAGTCCACTCTGAGAAGACATCCTTTGTTGTTTGTCTTCTGCCTCATTCTTGTCTATGTCCTCATCTGATAACTGGTCATCTTCAAGTCCACTCTGAGAAGACATCCTTTGTTGTTTGTCTTCTGCCTCATTCTTGTCTATGTCCTCATCTGATAACTGGTCATCTTCAAGTCCACTCTGAGAAGACATCCTTTGTTGTTTGTCTTCTGCCTCATTCTTGTCTATGTCCTCATCTGATACCTTATGCTGAATCATGCTCAGAGGCAAGTCCTTTGAAAGACAGTCTTCAGAACATTCCCCTCCAACATCTCTCTCGTTTTGATTTTCCTCCATTACCTGAACTTCCTTCTGCTCTAATGATTTTTGACGTTTATTGATCAAATCCCTCAATCCTTTTCGATTGTTGGTCCATACAACCCACAGCCAATGACGGTGTTTCTTATCATCATGACCAAAAAGGATTATAGCGAGTTCCGACCAAATATATGAAGAATGTCCTGTATCTCTTTTGGTAATGTGAACACTCTTCAGTCCTCGGACCAATGCTTCCATTCCACCAGCCATTGCCCATAAGTCCTTCCTCTGGGCCCTCTTTCCTTTTTTAACTCTTCCCATTATTTTCAAACTTCCTCTAACCTAAAGGAGGAAAGGCAAAGCGAAATAGTTTTTCTCAATATAAAAAGATAAAAAGTAAACTTTTTAGAAGCGCATATAATAAAAAACTGTGTTCAAATATGTAACACTAAGTTGGGTTTTTGTTTT
>NW_022990073.1:0-22500 GCF_902827175.1 Gymnodraco acuticeps | reverse complement strand
TGACTCTGGGTTCCACAGAGTGGGTTGTTTTTTAAGGCTATTCTGACCCACGTTCGTACCAAAGACAGATGGCATTTCCTCCTGCTCCTTTGTTCAGATTGACATTGATTTTGTTGAAGCCATCTGATTGGAGCATTTGCTCCTCAGCTGCATTCAGGGACACATCAAGCTCTGAGATGTAGGTGCTCGCTGTGGGTTACTGCATTACAGAAAGACACATCATGAGTAATCACAATTGTAGGGGAGGCGTGTGGCGCAGTGGTTAGCGCCTTGGTGTTGGGATCAGGTTCAAACCCCACTGCAGTCAGCATGTCGTTGTGTCCCTGAGACACCCCAAAGTGCTCCTGTGGGGATTGTCCACAGTATTGAGTATGTAAGTGGCTTTGGATAAAAGCGTCTAACAAGTAACATGTCATGTTGCAGCTAACTGAATAAATCTGACTTTTCAGCTGAGCTAGAATATAATCCTGACAAATTCAACCATCAGGAGTTACATTTTGAAAACAACAATGACTGGTGGGTGCTGTCGGCTGTGCGTGGCGATGAAAGCTGGTTCGAGGGGCCCCCAGTGAATGTTTGCCTAGGGCCCCCACAGACTCTAGAATCGCCACTGCCCGACAGTAAAGAATAAACTAGTAGAGCTGTTTGGCTGATGCAGAGCGTAGTGCACGCGCTGGGGTGTACGGTTTAACCATGTCCTGGATGTAGGAAGGGCCAGATCCATTCGCAGCATGGTAAGCAAGTACCATTGTCTTGAAGTGGATTCTAGCAGTTATCGGAAACCAGTGAAGGGAGCGGAGGAGCGGAGTGGTGTGGGAGAATTTAGGAAGGTTGAGGACCAGACGAGCCGCTGCATTCTGGATGAGCTGCAGAGTTCGGATGGCACATGCAGGTAGACCAGCCAGGAGGGAGTTGCAGTAGTCTAGGCGTGAGATTACGAGAGCCTGGACCAGAACCTGCGTCGCTTTCTGGGTCAGCTGGGGACGTATCTTCCTGATGTTGTAAAGCGTGTATCTGCAGCAGCGGGTTGTAGCAGCGATGTTTGCAGTGAAGGACAGGTTGTTATCTAGGGTCACACCCAGATTCCTTGCAGTCTGAGTCGGGGAAACAACTGAGGTGCCGATGTTGATTGTTAGGTCAAGAGTGGGACAATCTTTTCCCAGAAGGAAAAGCAGTTCAGTCTTGTCAAGGTTGAGCTTGAGGTGATGATCCACTGAGAGATGTCAGCTAGACAAGCAGAGATGCGTGCGACGACCTGGGTCTCTGAGCGGGGAAAGGACAGAATTAATTGGTTGTCGTCAGCGTAGCAGTGGTATGAAAAACCATGCGGGCTAATGACTGATCCGAGCGAGTTTGTGTACAGGGAGAAGAGGAGGGGACCAAGAACAGAGCCCTGAGGGACCCCTGTAGTTAATTGACAAGGGTCGGACTCGGACCCTCTCCAAGTAACCCTGTAGGTACGGTCTTTGAGGTATGAGGTGAGGAGGGAAAGAGCAGAGCCTGAAACTCCAAGTTCTTGGAGTGCGAAGGAGGATCTGATGATTCACCGTGTCGAATGCAGCAGACAGGTCCAACAGGATGATGACAGAGGAGAGGGATGCAGTTTTGGCAGTGTGCAGTTCCTCAGTGACAGCAAGGAGGGCAGTTTCTGTGGAGTGACCTGCCTTGAAACCAGACTGGTGCGGATCCAGAAGGTTGTTCTGATGGAGATAACAGGAGAGTTGTTTAAAGACAGCGCGTTCAAGTGTTTTAGACAGGAACGGGAGGAGAGAGACAGGCCTGTAGTTTATAACATCAGACGGGTTGACTAAATTGTAGAAAGCAATAATAATAATAACTTAGATGTATATAGCGCCTTTCAGGGGACCCAATGTCGCTTTTCAGCAAGAAACAGGAGCAAAGCATTCAAACCTTTGTGAGAACATGGAAACTGCTGTACGTATCACTACTTTGTTTTCGCCAATTCACCATTTTAATATTATGTGACAGGCACATTTGATGCATGCACATGTTCTTCAGTCTCTACTGTTTAAAAGACACAACGTTGTTTTCTGTAAAGCCCCTGTCACACTGTCCCGAAATTGACACCCGTTGGACACACGAATATGGAATTGTGAATTTCGCACGAACTGTGCCCCGAACCACACACGAAGGCAACATTTACATTACATTTAAGACATACAACTGCAATGAAAGTACCAAAAACAATTATGTTACAGTACTATGATACTGTACTGATATCTTCAGACTTTGTTCTTTACTTTATCCGTCGTTATATGTAGAAAATATTACGTTTTCTTCGTAATGTTGTTTCCATAACAACAACAACTTCCTGTCAACTGTCCTTTAAAATAATATATTATATCCTTTTTAGTTTCACAGAACACAAATTGGGTTATTTACATAATATATTTACATGATTTTGTTCTGCAATAAAAAAACCCGATGGACACACGATAAAGGAAATGTTCAAATTTGGCTGTGATCGTAGCAACATCGGGCCATTCGTGAGGGCATCTTAAGCCATCGTATGACCGCCGATGGAGTTTCTCAGGCTCCGGCAGCAACTTCGTGAGCGGTGGCAAAATCTTTGGCATGCCAAAAAATTGCCGAAGGACCTTGAGAAGGTTCATTTTCGTGTTGAATTCGTGTGTCAATTTTGCCCTTCGGAAGGCCATCGTGAGGGCATCTTGTTATCATCGGTGCCATCGGGCATTCGCCCCGATCAGAGTGAGGGTGAATGCACCGATGATAACACGAAGATGACACGATTTGACAAGATGCCCTCACGAGTGCCTTACGAAGTTGCCGCTCACGAAGTTGCTGCCGGAGCCTGAGAAACTCCACCGGCGGTCATACGATGGCTTAGATGCCCTCACGAATGGCCTGATGTTGCTACGATCACAGCCGAATTTGAACATTTCCTTTATCGTGTGTCCATCGGGTGTCAATTTCGGGACAGTGTGACAGGGGCTTTACTGGTACCAATAAGAGCTTTCTTTAAATGTGTCACATTTGTTATATTTTCCATCATTATGATAATAACAAAAAGAAGAAGAAATGTGTTTCCTCTTGTGGAAATGCAGGTATGGTTAGAGTTAGGACATTCTGTGCCATTAGATTACAAATTAAAATGTATAGTTTTAGTCCTCATTTTCCAACAAAGGACTAAGAAATTCTACACAAAGTATGGCGGCTATAAGGAATTACATCTTTCATCAGGTTTTGCATTTTTATCAAAAAGCAAATATCAAAATGCATTAATTGTTTTATTCTGCTCTATGGGTGATCAGCCAGAGGCCAGTCAAATAGTTGTGGGTATAAGGCAAAGAGGAAGCCTAACATTGTATGTTGTATGTTTTGTGTGTGTGAGGACCCCAAGAAGAATAGCTAATGCTCATGCTAGTGCTAATGGGGATCCTAGTAAAGAATAAGAACATCAGTAACATTAGTTAACGTGGTACAGAAGTCCTTCCAACGTTATGAGTAACTGCTGACAGGAAGCGCAGCAGAGTCAGACGTGTTCATTAACTGTAACACAGGTTTGATAAGCTTGTACTTTCATTGAGTCAATAATTAGGGTGGAAGCCCAGATCTCAACATTTTAAGTTCTTCCATGCTAATGCTCGATTTAGCAACTCACAAATGTTGTTGTGATTATTCTGCTGAACATAGCCTGATACAACTGAAAGTGGAACATAGAGCTTATTTTACACGAGCAACAAACCCCTCCATCCTTTTCTCAGCGGGTCAAACATGTCATGTGCTTCTTAGGGTTAGAGACAATTAAGTTCATACTCAAAGGCTCCTCTGAAACCCTTATGAGAACATGAATACTGCTGTATGTATCACTACTGTGTGAATCCAAACCCAATGTGCATGCTAAGCATCACTTGCTTTGGTGGAAAAAAACTGGGGATATTAAAAAAAGATATTTACAAAAACTAGAGCAAACTAGCGAGAGCTGTGTCCGGGTCCTCGGCAGTAAGTCGGACCCATTTCCGGTGAGGGTTGGCCTCCGCCAGGGCTGCGCTTTGTCACCAATCCTGTTTGTAATATACATGGATCGGATTTCGAGGCGTAGTCATGGGGGAGGGGGTCTGCAGTTCGGTGGACTAAGGATTGCACCACTGCTTTTTGCAGATGATGTGGTTCTAATGGCTTCATCGGTCTGCGACCTTCAGCACTCACTGGATCGGTTCGCAACCGAGTGTGAAGCGGCTGGGATGAGGATCAGCACCTCAAATCTGAGGCCATGGTTCTCAGCAGGAAACCGATGGACTGTCCACTTCAAGTAGGGAATGAGTCCTTACCCCAAGTGAAGGAGTTCAAGTATCTCGGGGTCTTGTTCTCGAGTGAGGGAACAATGGAGCGTGAGATGGGCCGGAGAATCGGAGCAGCGGGAGCGGTACTGCAGTCGCTTTACCGCACCGTAGTGACGAAAAGGGAGCTGAGCCAGAAGGCAAAGCTCTCTGTCTACCGGGCCATTTTCGTTCCTACCCTCACCTATGGTCATGAAGGATGGGTCATGACCGAAAGAACGAGATCACGGATACAAGCGGCCAAGATGGGTTTTCTCCGCAGGGTGGCTGGTGTCTCCCTTAGGGATAAGGTGAGAAGTTCGGTCATCAGGGAGGGACTCGGAGTTGAGCCGCTCCTCCTTCGCGTCGAAAGGAGCCAGTTGAGGTGGTTCGGGCACCTAGTTAGGATGCCACCTGGGCGCCTCCTGTAGAGTTATATTTGTATTTATTCATGTTAGCAAACTATGGATAAGCTTAAAATGGGAATAATTTGGGTAAAACTGTGACCTGCATTTGGGGCCTGTTGACATGTGTTTTTGAGGACAAAGGAAGATGGGGGAAGGTGAGAGCATGTCCTGATTTGCATTCAACTTAGAACGAGCTACAGTGGTTGTAATATTAAGAGAGGTCCCTTGGGTTTCTCTGGTGGTTATCAATAGTAGCAGTTAAGTGAATACTGTTCAAACAATACCTGTGTTTGTGTGTTTTATATTGATTTCTCTGTTTTATCCTTTCATAAATGTAAGGACTACAAATGGCTATAAACATTCTGGGCTGGTTGGAGTAAACAGGGTTTTATTGCTCTGTGGGGGAGGTGTAGGTATGCAGGCCTTGAGACCTTTGGTTGGAAAGTGAGCCTGTTTGGTTTCCTGCTGGCCTGCGTTGCGTCTCCCAATGAGATGACCTGAAGAGATGACCAGCTGACCTAACACCAAACCCCTCCTTCTTACTCTGGTATATATCCGGTGGATCCCTGGCGTTCGGCCTCTTCTTCACATGCTGCCCTCGGGTGAAAGTAGCTCTGCAGTATGCGGACCAGGGCAGGAGTAAGCCGGCATTACTCCTTAAGCATTACAATATAACTGTAATATATCATGTTGTATTGTAATGATTGTATTGAATTGTCATATTGCCATTAAAGTAGATTATTGTTAACGGTTACTTTGTAGATATGGATTCCTTCCTGTATTATAACCAGCTTCATAGGAACGCGCGGAGATTTGAAAAGCGGACCAGTTATCCCTTCAAATCTCTAACAAAATGGTGACCCGACGTCTATAACGAAGCGGAGGAAGAATTCAGACGCTTTCAAACATCTCAGACAATCAGCAGGACTCTGCAACTTTGCAAATAAGGTAAGCAGACGATGTAAGTCGCCTGTCTGTAATTGGATACGCTAAAACTTTAGGATTGTCTGTAGGCGTTTCACAGTGTTTTTATAGTTTAAATGGAATATACAATGCATATTTTACTATGTTAGGAAAGTTATATACAAAACGTAAACGTTGATCGACAGGTAGACGAAAGTCCTGCGTGACGTAAAATAGAGCAGTTTGGCGCGGATCTGCAGGTAGCTTATTCCTGAGTGGCGTAGAGATGGTGCAGTTTGTGTGAATGCGAGGTTTGAATCCTGCACGGCAAAACCTGGAAACTCGATAAATCAGATCGAGTCGCCGTTTAAAACTGGGGTTTAAATAACAGACCAATGCTAAAAGCTTAAAGCCAGAGGTCTGTTATATATTAAACCAAGGTAGAGCGTTTCCCTTTGTCTGTAAACTTCTGCTGCTGCCATCTAGTGGCTGAAAGGGGGTATCACACCCTTGAAACTTCTGCTGCTGCCATCTAGTGGCTGAAAGGGGGTATCACACCCTTGAAACTTATGCGAGCTTAGAGTTTAATCATTACATTGCTGGCCGGTATTGAAGACGGGAAGCACGTTCCCAGTATATTAATTATAACTGATTTTGGAAAACTGGTACAAAACAATAAGGGATTGAACATTTTTTACAACGACAGCACCAGGAGATGAGTAAACTCAAGAATCTGTAGTGTAAATACATTGTGCAAAACACATTTTACACTCGAAATGTTCAGAAAGAAGACATAGGCCTACACTTGATTCAAATTTCATTACTGTGATCCGATTGGTGTGCTCTGCAGGTTTACTATTGTTCGAAGTAACAGTGGGATTTAAAATGAGAGAAGATATGGAGATGTTCTTTCATAGTGTGTGGAATATGTGATGCTGGAAACATGTAAGTATTTCAGAGTTGTGTTGGGTAAATATGTAACAATGGATGAAACAATTTTTGGAGTGAGTTTTTGTAATATCATAAGTAGACATTAATTATGTTGTTTACATGGCATTTAACAACTAAGACAGATAGTATGATTAGAAAGAGACAGAGTGGAAAGGGTTGGATTTATTTAACATCAGTGGGCTAGACTTCTTATAGGTAATGTGTACCGGGACCTGGACTCCCCCTCTGAGTTAGAAAGGCTTTGATCCCGACCCTCCAAGCAGACAACGAGACCTAACCCAACAGGAGACTCCTCCTTCTCCATCGTACAGACAGAGAACCAGAGCTGAACCAACAACAACAACAAGACTACATCAAGACTGCAGCCAGAACTATCTCCACCTGTGGCATCCAGAACCAAACCAGCATGCTGACAAAGAGGCAAACTCTCATCGGTCCCTCAAACAGGACATGAAGTTCACAATAGACATGAGAGCAGAATCCGCCCTCCATAAAAACAGCAGAGAGACTGTAAAGGAGGAGTGCAACAACAGTGGCATGATGGGGCTGCAGATGTGACTGGGCCAATGGCTGCCTACAAAAGTTACAGCGGATGGATTCAACAGCTGATGGACTGAAGAGAAGACAGAATCAGAGGAGTTGGCATGGTCGATTAGAAGTGAGGAGGCCGGGGTCACGGCTTGAGAAAACCAGGGGAGGAGGAAAAGGAGAACGGGAATGAGTTGAGTTACACATAAACACACTTATTCACGAAACGCACATTTAAATAACTTGAATTAACTTCATAAATACGTAAAGACAGAAAGATTTATTAATCATTTGGTAAATTAAAAATAGCAGTAAAGAGGAAACTATTAAAGTAAAATGATAATCATCCTAAAACACACTGACAGAGTAGAACCATATTCTTCAATATTTTCATCATGTTAACAATTCATTCTTTAAGACATTTTATTCACGTGTGAATAAAGTAGTGATCTCATTGGTTAGGAACCACTCTATAGGACAAATCTTTGTTTGTATTAATGGCTAGTGCCAAGCCACATATTAAATTCCAATCTAAAGTGTTGATTTCACCATTGTGGCATAGTTATTACCAGACTTCGGTTTTAAATCCTTGATAAAGGAGGGAGTAATTGTTGCATGTTCGGACACCCAAGGTTCCACACACTGCTAAAAGACTTTAACATTGTTTTTTAAGTAGACCAGAATTATAATGAGCTATGAAATGCAGAGCGACACAGATCCTAGTAATGTTTTGACTCAAGATAATAGTTATGTACACAAGTTTATAGTTGAAATCGTGACATATTTTTGTAGACAAAGGATACTGGCCTATGCTGAAATGTCAAAGTCTCTGCAGAGCACGACACATGGCCAAAAAAGACGGAGACCAACTGACCTTTGACCCTGACCGACAGTGTAACTTGACAAGGCACTGTGGATGACTGACTCTGGGGTGAACCTGACCAAACTTCACATGACAACCAGACAGTGTGAGTGTGAATGAATGCCGGCATGTGATCAGTGTAACTGCATGATTCTAAACAATAACCAACCAAGCATGTTTTTGGACTAACATATTATTTTGGAGCTCCAAGGGAAACGAGAGGTTTCCTAAAAATTCCACAAAAAGGGGAAACCGCACATGTGATATTTTCCTCTCACATGAGTTGGCGGTTTGCAAATGTAAAACTAAAATCTGAAGATTCTGTTTCTTTTAGGCCTGAAGGACGGAGAGGAACACTTCTTTTCACTGAAGTGTTCACTGTGGAAATAATGATAATGATGTCAAATTTAAAATAATGTTGGTTATGTCCCTAACCAATTACCTGACAGTTTTTGTTCCCCTCCCATTACAGGCTTTTGTTACACATGATTTCATGTGTAAAAAGGGGGGAGTGTGTATAAGGTATAAATGTCAACATGGCTGTAAAATTCACAATTTAAATTTTTCTTTTAAGGACTGAGCATTGAATGTAATTAACCTGCTCCATATCTGGGGATAAGATACTGTTTGATGAATGTTGAGATGTTTCTAAATATTGATTTGAATTATAACAGGTAACAAAGAAGTAGTGGCCAAGGGGCTACTGTGAAACCGAAGAAGTTGACCTGTGATAATGAAACAATTTTGTAATATTTTAACAGACATTAGAGCAACTGAGGTTTGAAATGTAGAAAGAACATATTACAGTTAAAGCTAAAACATAGTAGTGTATTGAGACAGAATTTAATTTAGACAACATCATGTAACTAGCCTGGTAAAGAAGTAAGAGCCATATACTTTATTATTTAGGTCATTATGGGGATATACATTTCATCTACATTTATAATAGAAAGACATTTGATGACAGTTTGTTGGAATTCTGTATTCATTTTTTCAGCGTGATAATATCTAAGCACTGACAGGTAGAAGCAGTATCACCAGGAAATCATTCACTTTGTTAGCATCGTGATTGTGGTTGTTTTTGAATCCATAACATTAGTGTGTTTCTTTGCCAGAAACATTAGCAGTTCATATTATATTTAGATTTTAAATAGGATTTCATTTAAAAATAAACACGGATGCTTGTCAGAAATTCAGAGCTATTGAAATATGTTATTTAGTTTACCTAAAGATGTTGGGGTTCTTATTTAGTTGGCACAATCCAAGTATTAAGATTCTGAAGCTGCACTGGCAGATAGGAGGGCTACAATTAATTTGGAAAACCTGTTCACAGACGGCTGTTGTTTCAAGACACCCCACCAACAGGCTCCAAGTGGGTCAAAACAGCTGAGCGTAGGCTTGAGGGAGTTGTATCAGATTTCTCCACACAGGTCGCTGGCGCCAAAAGGGGGACCCGAGAAGCACGAGGCCGACAGCAGAGTTCGTCTGGCTGAAAGTCATCAGGACAAAGTGGCTCAACCCCAGGCTCTCCGGCCCCGACCGAGTGACCCAGCGGACCTCTCATGCCGTCTGCCTGGGAGAAAAGGGGGACAGCTCGTACCACGGGAGCCAGTGTGCGGCGGGGAAACCACCTACTAGGACCAGGGGACGACATCAGGACGGACGTGGCCCTGGCAGACGTGGACTACTCGGAAGCAGCGGACTGGAGGAGCAGGACCCTGGAGACATCTCTACAGCATCGACCCGGAAGCCGCCATCAGCGGGCCGGAGGACGAGGAGGAGGAAGACATCTCTCTAGCAGGCAGCCCAGAAGCTGCTGTCAGCGGATTTGGGGAGACAAAGACACGGCAAGCCAGGACGGCACAGGGAACTTGTCGAGGCAGCAGAGGAGTCTACTTCGCTCTGATCAGTTCCACCCGTGAAGGGCAAGCCGCATCTCCCCCTCCCTATTAGCTGTCCTTGTGGGCTATTCCTCCGGGGGGGGGGGCTGATGATTCTAGGACTCAGCTACCCCCTCATGGTTCCTTCACTGCCATGGAAAGTGGTGTTCTGTCTCCATGAAGGTTTCAAGTACTCTAAATACCAGCTTCGGATGGATTTACGGACACAGTAGAAAATAATGACAGTGGGTATATTTCAAAATGCCTTGTCTAAGTTTATCTCTGGAGAAGGAGATAAAAAGGGGGATTTGTAGAGTTATATTTGTATTTATTCATGTTAGCAAACTATGGATAAGCTTAAAATCGGAATAATTTGGGTAAAACTGTGAGCTGCATTTGGGGCCTGTTGACATGTGTTTTTGAGGACAAAGGAAGATGGGGGAAGGTGAGAGCATGTCCTGATTTGCATTCAACTTAGATCTAGCTGCAGTGTTTGTGATATTAAGAGAGGTCTCTTGGGTTTCTCTGGTGGTTATCAACAGTAGCAGTTAAGTGAATACTGTTCAAACAATACCTGTGTTTGTGTTTTATATTGATTTCTCTGTTTTATCCTTTCATAAATGTAAGGACTACAAATGGCTATAAAATTCTGGGCTGGTTGGAGTAAACAGGGTTTTATTGCTCTGTGGGGGAGGTGTAGGTATGCAGGCTTTGAGACCTTTTGTTGGAAAGTGAGCCTGTTTGGTTTCCTGCTGGCCAGCGTTGCGTCTCCTAATGAGATGACCTGAAGAGATGACCAGCTGACCTAACACCAAACCCCTCCTTCTTACTCTGGTATATATCCGGTGGATCCCTGGCGTTCGGCCTCTTCTTCACATGCTGCCCTCGGGTGAAAGTAGCTCTGCAGTATGCGAACCAGGGCAGGAGTAAGCCGGCATTACTCCTTAAGCATTACAATATAACTGTAATATATCATGTTGTATTGTAATGATTGTATTGCATTGTCATATTGCCATTAAAGTAGATTATTGTTAACGGTTACTTTGTAGATATGGATTCCTTCCTGTATTATAACCAGCTTCATAGGAACGCGCGGAGATTTGAAAAGCGGACCAGTTATCCCTTCAAATCTCTAACACTCCCTAGGGAGGTGTTCCAGGCACGTCCAGCTGGGAAGAGACCAAGGGGTAGACCTAGGACCAGGTGGAGGGATTATATCTCTTCGCTGGCCTGGGAGCGCCTTGGGATCCCCCAGTCAGAGCTGGTTGATGTCGCCAGGGAAAAGAAAGTTTGGGGCTCTCTGCTGGAACTGCTACCCCCGCGACCCGACCACGGATAAGCGGAAGAAGATGGATGGATGGATGGAGAGCAAACTAAATCCCAGGTTGAGAAGCAGCAGCAGTTATCGCTCTGAAGCCGCTCCCTTCTGCTGCGGAGATTAAGGAGTAAAGGTGCCACCCTTTTCCTCAGAAGCCTGGTGCGTCTAGATAAGCAATACAGGGGGGGGGGTCTCATTGATAAGGAAATAAGTGTATTATGAAATACCCAGAACGTACCAACACTGTCACATGCGTAGATTAGTGGATAAAAGGGTTCACGAATAACATTATAGTCCAAAAAGTCCTCTTAGCAACTTGTGTATTTATGGGGAAAGTGTTGTATTCCAAAAACCTTGGGAGTTTAATATTAATTTAGATTTCACAAAACAACATAATTAAAACTACAACATAATATAAAACACTTTCTTAACATATGACTAGTTAGAACAGTGACAACAGGCCAGGATCAGGTCAACACAGCTTGTGCTATGTATTGGGGAAACAGCAACGTGCACAACATCACACGTGCACGAGTTGCTGGAAAAGGATCTCTGTTTTTAACGTCACGACGTCGGGAAACAAGCTGCTCAACATTTGATCTGTATCGATGTCAAATATGGAAAGTAGGTTTCTGAGTTGTACTTCCTTGATTACTCTGACCTCATTATGTGACAATTATATCTCAGAATGTCGCTCATTCACCACCCCAAAGGTAAAGCACTTTATGCTGGAGCTCCTCCACATGATCGTATGATGTCACTTCCTGTTAGAGAGGAATTGCTGATACTTAACATGGCATCGCCCGCTTCATTTGAATGATGTCTAATCAATACATTTCTGAGACCTTTAAATCATCTTCAAGATCAGTTATTACCAGAAGAACCCGGAGCATATCATGTGGAAATGTAAAGTGCTCTGTAATGGATCATCAGCACAAAGCACCAAGTAGAACATCTGACTAAATTCAAGATGGCCGCCTTGTTGTGGACCATATGTTTGACCAACTAGGGTCAGGGTTACAACGAGTCTTTTGAATATTATTCTAACATAAACAGTTTGAAAGTAAAGCTGAAAATGATTCAGGTCATCTCGACCAAGATGCAATGCTTTAGGTAACTTTCACCAGTTTAACCAGTAATATTCAGAACACAATAAGTAAGCCACCATTCACCAGATTACAATGAATATATACAATTTACCAGAATGCAATTGATATAAAGTCAACTTTATCTTTTTGCCAGGCAGATCTCTCAATGTGTTCCAAAGAAATAGCAATATAAGTAAAGTATAATTATTTAATCTTGATTAATATTTCTGTTTCTTTCTCAAAATGTGCAGGTTTTCTATATCTAATTAAACTTTACTACCTCATAGAATAATAAATTGTTGCACACACACACACACACACACACACACGTACACACACACTTTTTCACACAAAAACTCAATAACTCCAGTTTCGTTGAACATTAGTTTTATTTCAGCGTTCAGCTTCTCAGCAGCATCAGAGACATTTCAGCCAATCACAGAGGAGGACAATACATATGAACAAATCAGCAACAGGGAGAGCTGTATCGGCCAACCACAACGAGGACATTTATCATAATTATTAAATCTGTTATACGGAGCAGATATTAGATAAATGTTTTTAGAATATTTTCAATTCAAGATTTTAACCAATAAGAGCCAAGCTAGCAGATAACATCGTGGGAATCATTTCACACTTTAGGACTTTGTTTAGGACACATTTGTATTGTTTTTATTTGGCTGCAGGAAGTTCACCTGAGCGAGTATTTAACTTCCCAAAACTGAAATGATTTGTATGTTTATTTGTAATCCATGTGACGTGAATACAGCATTAAAGCAGCAAGAACAGACCAAAAACAGTCACAAATAAAAATACGACAGTGTTTTCGAGCCATTTTAGTTTTTAAAAATTATAATAATACAGAGCTGGAGGGGGGGGGGTCATATTCTGAGAATTCTGTATTGATATTAATATTTGAAAATGTATTAAAGTCAAATTACAAGAAAGAAACTATATTTTGTATGTAAAACTGAGAATACCCTCGATGGAGCTGAGACAGAGGGTGTTTCTCAATGTCAAGGAAGGATCCTTCAGAGCCACTATTTTAAGGATGCTACGTCATCGAGTCTCGCCGAAGGACTGTTCTAATGTCCAGGATGCTTGGAATTCTACCGAGGGCTGAATCCTTCATTGCGGGAAATTTCGAGGATGCACCAGTGTATCCTTGGCGGTCTTAAAATCCCCACAATGCTTTGCGCACGGACCAATTTCCAAAATGCAAGGCGGGGCCTCTCATATGAAGCACACCTGCACACTTGCTCGCCTGTTCCATTCTTCGTTCTCCGAATGCCAGGAAGGATTCTTGCCTAGCCTCTGATGGACCCGACTCGGAGCACATGTCCTACCAAGGAAGCGTCCTCGACATTGAGAAACACCCTGGATTTAACCACTTTTATTAGTTGGGTAGTTTCCGGGACTTTTAACACCAACTCTTTATTAATAATAATAATATATATTTAACTTAAAATGGCGCATAAACACTGTTGTATAAAACAGTATTTAAGACAAACGGATCCGTGAGGGGACCTCCACGAGGGGACCTCCGTGGGGGGACCTCCACGAGGGGACCTCCGTGGGGGGACCTCCACTAGGGGACCTGCGTGAGGGGACCTGCGTGAGGGGACCTGCGTGAGGGGACCTCCACGAGGGGACCTCCACTAGGGGACCTGCATGAAGGGACCTCCACGTTTAAAGTGCATTTTCAGACTGAAAGCTTAAAGTCTTCAGTGTAATAATAATAATAATAATAATAATAATAATAACAGTAGTAAGACTTAATCACTTGAGTTCTCCGGAGTTACAAAATAAATCGCAGGTGACAGGAAACGGCAGCGTGATTTTCAACATAAAAGACCTGTGTTTCAAGACCATAGACTGGTTAAGACCATAGACTGCTAAGACCATAGACTGGTTAAGACCATAGACTGCTAAGACCATAGACTGGTCAAGACCATAGACTGGTTAAGACCATAGACTGCTAAGACCATAGACTGGTTAAGACCATAGACTGCTAAGACCATAGACTGGTTAAGACCATAGACTGGTTAAGACCATAGACTGCTAAGACCATAGACTGGTTAAGACCATAGACTGCTAAGACCATAGACTGGTTAAGACCATAGACTGCTAAGACCATAGACTGGTTAAGACCATAGACTGGTTAAGACCATAGACTGGTTAAGACCATATGGTTAAGACCACCTCAGTGTCGGATTTTAGAAACTTGATTTTGAGTTGTCTCATCATGGCAGTTAGAGTATAGGCGACAACCCAGGGGACTTGACTTCCTCTTGATACCGTCGGTTATTTACAGAAAGCACCTACATATAGCGTAGGCCTACTTGTTGATATTGTGCTTCTGTCTTTCTGTGTCTTCTCATCTGTAAACTCCCTCAACGCGCCGCTCGCTCTCTTTTCTTGATTTCCCTCTCACGGGTGAACAGTTCAATGTCCCGCTTCATTGTAGGATTTCTGCCATGTCTCTACCACTTCAGTTTGACCATCTCTGTTACTAAGTGATGGAATACTAACTAAATAAGTAATTAGATACCTTACCGTGACTGCGCTCATAAAGAATGATGGGAATAAGAATAATACGTATTGAACTGGTTTCATTAATTAGTGAGTTTATTTAAGGTAATTAGTTAGAGGCCCTATTTTATCAGTATGTCTGGACTGCACAGCAGTTACAATGGTCAAACTACATTAGAACAGAATTGTCCCCATGTTGTCTTTAATAGTTACTAACATTAGATATTTTAATGAGATATGGACCGCAAAACATTTATAAAATCAAGTCACCGAATGCAAGTAGTCGCCTTAGCTTATTTTGTTATGAGATGTGAATTACTGTTCAATTTAGTTGATTTAAAAATCGATGGTTTCTTTTACATTAAAAAGTTACAATTTTCAAAAGGGGGGAGGCCCTTTTTCCAGTTTAGAGTAATAGCCCCTCCAAATGTCTGTGCACGTGGTGTCAAGTAATTGAAAGGGTGTTTCTTTAGGTTTCAACAAACCACAGCACTGAGACTGCTCAAAGGTGGGGTTGGTCATTCCCTTCAGAAACACTTGTTGTTATATTCCATGGAATGCTCTTAACATCCCGATAGCAATGAATATCTGAAGTGCTTTGAAGCCGTGGCGCTGTAAAAAGCACGACCAATCATCTGAGCCGGCTAAAGTAATTGGATGGCCTACCTGCCTGTCAGCCTTCCATCTGGGCACACACTGATCTCGTGCCCTCATTGGTCATGTGCGCGTTCGTGTGTGTTGGAGGAGGGGCTCTGTGAGGAAGAGGCAGATTTCTTCCGGCTGTGTATTTTCAAATTCTAGCCACTCGAGCTGGTTTCTCCAAAATGACCTACCCCACCTTTAAAGTCTTATTCTTATGAGATATCAGTTCTAGAACAACTTGGGAGGACTTTCTGAAACAGCTCTAAACCCGGTTTGAATCCTGTCCACAGAACAAGGATTATCTTGTCCATCTGCAATCTGTTCTACACAGGGTCGGCTCTAGAACAAATCGAATGGGGGGGCAATCATTTACCAAGGGGGGGCACACACTGCCGTCAACAACCAACACACAAACACCAACGCAACTACAATTTAAAAAAACATGCTGTAAAGTCTATTGTCTTTCACACACATTGCAGGGGTGCAGGGCTATTGTATAGCGCACCTATGACTTGTGCATACATGCACGGTTGTGGCACGAGTCGCACGACCACCAAAACAGAAACATATAAGGACAGAGGGTGTCGTTTTCTCATACTGATATTCTGCACAAACTGTGCTGTTGTATTTGCTGTAAAGTGTCTCTACTGTAGGTTATTTTTTATTATATGTACAGCACTTTGGCTCCACCAAAAATCGTTGAAAAAGGTGCTATATAAATAAAACTTGATTTGATTTGTTATGGACATAGGCCACCATATAAAAAGTGTACAAATGTATTTAGTATCCTATCCATGTGAACATGTTTTAGGTGGGGGTGGACCTAAGCTCCTCTAGGAGGGTCTGGGGGCATGCTGCCCCGGGAAGATTATCTTTAAAATATTGAAGTTAAAAGCATCAATCTGGTGCACTTTGAGAGCAACATGAAGAGATCTATGGATAGTCTACATCTCTCAAGGCAAGGCAAGGCAAGGCAAGTTTATTTATATAGCACTTTTCAACACAAGGCAATTCAAAGTGCTTTACAAAAAATAAAAGAGATTAAGAAAATGGCATTTAAAATCAGTCATTAAAAGAAAAGCTAATAAAATAAACATTAAAAGAAAAAAGTACATGGATAAAAGTTACAGTGCAGTCTAAGATATGAATAGTTCAATTAAAAGCAGCGACAAAAAGAAAAGTCTTCTTGCTGGATTTAAAAGTAGTCAGAGTTGCAGCGGACCTGCAGGTTTCTGGGAGTTTGTTCCAGATATTTGGAGCATAATAACTGAACGCTGCTTCTCCATGTTTAGTTCTGACTCTGGGGACAGAAAGCTGACCAGTCCCTGAAGACCTGAGAGATCTGGATGGTTCATCATTTAGCAGGAGGTCAGAAATGTATTTTGGGCCTAAACCATTCAGTGCTTTATAAACCAGCAGCAGTATTTTGAAATATATTCTTTGACACACAGGAAGCCAGTGTAAAGACTTCAGAACTGGAGTGATGTGATCCACTTTCTTAGTGTCAGTGAGGACTCGAGCAGCGGCGTTCTGAATCAGCTGCAGCTTCCTAATAGATTTTTTTAGTGAGACCTGTGAAGACACCATTACAGTAGTCCAGTCTACTGAAGATAAAAGCATGGACAAGTTTTTCCAAATCCTGCTGTGACATTAGTCTTTTAATCCTAGATATATTCTTTAGGTGATAGTAGGCTGATTTAGTAACAGTTTTAATGTGACTGTTGAAACTCAGGTCAGAGTCCATGACTACACCTAGATTTCTGGCTCTATCTGTTGTTTTGAACATTGCAGACTGAAGCTCAGTGCTAACTTTTATACGTTCTGCCTTGGCTCCAAAAACCATTACCTCAGTTTTATCTTTGTTTAATTGGAGAAAGTTCTGACACATCCAGTCATTGATTTGTTCAATGCACTTACTCAGTGTTTGAATTGGAGCATAGTCTCCTGGTGAAATTGTTACGTAAATTTGTGTGTCATCTGCATAGCTATGGTAACTTATTTTGTTGTTCTTCATTATCTGAGCCAGTGGTAGCATGTAGACGTTAAAGAGAAGAGGCCCCAGGATGGAGCCTTGAGGAACCCCACATGTCATATTTGTCAACTCAGATGTGTATTTACCGATAGAAACAAAGTTGTTTCTGTCCTTTAAGTAGGATTCAAACCAATTCAGAACTGTTTCCGAAAGTCCCACCCAGTGTTCCAGTCGGTCTAGTAATATGCTGTGGTCAACAGTGTCAAACACAGCACTGAGATCTAATAATACTAACACTGAAGTTCTGCCACTGTCTGTGTTTAAGTGGATGTCATTAAAGACCTTTACAAGAGCAGTCTCAGTGCTGTGGTTTGGACGAAAGCCTGACTGGAACACATCAAAACAGTTATTTAAATGCAAGAAATTACTCAACTGTTGAAAAACAACTTTTTCAATGATTTTACCTAGAAATGGGAGGTTTGATATGGGCCTGTAATTGTTCATTACTGAAGCATCTAGATTATTCTTTTTTAAGAGCGGTTTAATGACTGCAGTTTTCAGGGCCTGTGGAAAAAATACCTGAGTGAAGAGATTTGTTTACTATATGAAGTAGATCTGAGGCCATGCAAGGCAAAACATCTTTGAAAAATCCTGTTGGAATAATATCAACGGCAGCAGGAGGAGGATTCAGAAGTTGAATAATGTCCTCTAGGTTTTTTATCATTAATCTGATGGAATTGTGTCATGATGTCTGAATTGATGTTAAGTGGAGATAGGGACAACATATTTGCTGTTCCTGATGCAGAGGCACTGACTGCTTGTCTGATTTTTCTGAATTTTGTCAGTGAAAAAGGCAAAATCATTGCACGCCCTGGTGGATAGAAATTCAGAGGCTACTGACACTGGGGGTTAGTTAGTCTGTCGACGGTAGCAAACAAGGCACGTGCGTTGTTTTTGTTTTGGTAATGATTGTCAGAGAAGAACGATTGTCGTGCGTTTTTCAATTCCAAATTATAAAGGCCAAGTCTCTCTTTATAGATTTCAAAGTGAACCTGGAGATTTGTTTTTTCGCCACCTGCGTTCAGCTTTTCGACATTCTCTTTTTTCTGTTTTCACAGTCATGGCCTTTCTCCATGGAGATATTTTCTTTGCCAGACACTTCCTTTACCTTAGTTGGAGCAATGGCATCTATAACATTTTTAATTTTTGAATTAAAATGATCTACTAGCTCATTTACTGAGATGTTGGCAGGGGGCAAGTGTGGAAGAGAAATTCTGAGTAACATTTCCCTAGTGTTTTCAGTTAAATATCGCTTTTGTGGTTACCTCTTTTTGAACATTTTTGTGAACAGAAATAGAGCTCTCAAAGAAAACACAGGAATGGTCAGAGAGTGCAACATCAGTCACCACAACCTTAGAGATATTCAGACCCTTTGAGATAATTAAGTCCAGAGTGTGCCCCTTATTGTGCGTGGGCTCCGTCACATGCTGAGTCAGTCCATAGCTATCAAGAACACAAAATAGTTCTTAGCCCCTCTGTCCTGGGGGTTGTCAACATGGATGTTAAAATCACCAACAATGACTAGACGGTCAAAGTCAATACACACTATAGACAGCAGTTCAGTAAAGTCATCAAAAAGCTTGCACAGTATTTGGGTGGTCTATAGATATTAGGAACAGAGCTCGAGAGGAGCATTTCAGCCGAAGGGCCACATATTCAAAAGAATCAAAGTTTCCATACGATGTCTTCCTGCATTGAAGGGAATCATTGAACAGAATAGCAACTCCACCCCCTTTCTTATGCATTCTTTCCTGACTCATAAAACTAAAGTTGGGAGGGGTTGATTCGATAAGAACAGCTGCACTGTTATTTTGTTCAATCCAAGTTTCTGTTAAAAAACATAAATCGAGATTGTGCTCAGTGATAAAATCATTGATTAAAAATGTTTTTCCTGCCAAAGACCTGACATTTAATAAAGCTAGTTTAAGTTTGTTAAACACACTATCAGTCATGTTTTTTTGTAACAAGCTGTGGCTGACATGGAATCACTGCTAAATTAGATAAACTCACACAAACGTTTGAGCGCTTCCTGTTTCTATGATTCACCGCTCTTAATCTATTACCTATCAACACAGATATCGGCAAAGCTACTGGCAGGCAGGGCCCCCGACATGTCCTGGAAAGAGTTTGAGAGTGCCATACGCCCTCTCAGCATCCATATGAAACAGAACTGTACACAGATTTACTTTTTCTTAATGGATTATTTTTACTAATCACTCCCCTTTTTAAACTGTATTCTTGTGTTACTGTTCCTATAGTATTTCATACCCGTTTTTTCATGTATTCTCTCTTTAATAACTATAATGATCATATAAAGGTATTCCTCAAATACTACATAAATGGTGACCAAACCGTTTGAGACCCACTGAGATAACTTACACTAAAGTGAACTATCTAAACACTGAGAGAGTCCTTACCTCACTGAGCTGACGTTATAAGATCCTCTCAGTCTGACAGGAGAGGACTCTCCTCCACCTTGGTGTAGAAACAGCTCTTTATATCCGTTAGCATAGCTAGCTAACCAGATGCTAACAACAAACATTCCACGTTTACCGCTCGCGCACTCACAAAATGCGCTCGTGCCACACACAGAGAGCCGAGCTTGAATGAAACACAGAGACCCATGTACTTGTACTGTACTGTATATCATATATTTTTCGATGGCTTTACTGTATAATCAGTATAACAGATGAACAGATCGCCACTGGGCTTTCATCTAACACACAGCCACGTAATGATAACAAAACAAAAAGGTCGGGGGGTAATTGGTCAAGCAACACACCAATCAGAGAGCAGCAGTGAGCACAGCTCAGGCTGTGTTTTATATTTGTATTCTTTATTTGTGACGTATTTCACACAAAAAAAACCTTTAGTGGAAACGTTTTCACTTTTATGATTAAAAAAAGAAATAAACGGCAAAGTGGAAAGGCTTGCCAACCCCGCGTTGGGGGGGCACAGTGACTCATTTGGGGGGCATGGCCCGCGAATGACCCCCCCATAACGCCGACCCTGGTTCTACATCTACATGCTTATGCAAGGTTCTGGAAAACACAACAAAACGTAACAAGTATTTTGCAGATGACAGAGATGTAACAATAAGGTGATCAATAATGATCCCATGCAGGAATTGAAGAGTGAATTATTGAACACATGTTGCCTTTTATTCAATTCAATTTGGAAACTACTCATGATTATAATGTAACTGCACCAAATTAGAACATAGGTTCAGGAGCATGGCCACGCCTAAAACTCCTGCCCTCGAACCCACGGCCACCCCTATTTATATCCGGCAAAACTTCCGGCCACTGCTCGTCTCCATCCTTTCAAGGACTGACAGCCAGACCGTGATTCACGCCGTGCGTCGTCACGGTTCAAACAAGCTAAACGCTACCACGAGAATATTCAACTTACCATGGATCCCGAACTGCTGATCAACTCACCGGAGTCAGACGAAGATCTCTTCGATATCGGCTACCCGCCATCCACGTTTCATCAGTTGGATCTAAGCCAAGCATCCGAACGGAGCCGCGTGCGCTCGGCAATCAGTGTCCCACACACCAGCCGCAACCGCTCCCACTCAAGCTCCCCAACGAGACACCTCCAACTCCAGACAGGTCCCAGGCTTCGTCTACTCCGCCAGCGAGGGCAAACAACCGGGGCCACAACAGGCACAGCCAGCTCCAATCTCCCCACCAACGGCAGCCTGCCTCATTAGCAGCCCCCGGCCACTCGCAGCGGCGCACTCGACATGCCTCTCGGACGGAGCCGAACTCAGGAGGTGGACAGTCATTCAACTCCAACGTTTCCTGAAAGAAAACGGCATCCACTTTCACCGAAATGACAACAAGGCTAGACTGTTCAACCTCTACAAAGCCTACAGCAGCACAAGGCAAGAACAACGACGCACACAGCTCTTCCTGCTCCAGAGCCAACCACCGTGCGGCGCGCAGGCCTCCGTCCTCCTCCTCGGACACAGCCCACTCACCAGCACCCCCTGGTGGGGGCCAGGTCATATCGCCCTCTGTGCCTGCTCTCTCCGTGTCTGACATGTCGCAGCTCATGTCAACCTTTCTCTCATCCCTGTGCTCACAGGCTTCACGAAATCCCCTTGCACATACACCCCTTCATCCCTTCTTCTTCTCTCTCTCTCTGACCCTCGCAGCGAGCAGACGCTCCGGTCTCTCTCTCTCTGACCCTCGCAGCGAGCAGACGCTCCGGTCTCCCTCTCTGACCCTCGCAGTGAGCAGACGCTCCGGTCTCTCTCTCTCTGACCCTCGCAGCGAGCAGACGCTCCGGTCTCTCTCTCTCTGACCCTCGCAGCGAGCAGACGCTCCGGTCTCTCTCTCTCTGACCCTCGCAGTGAGCAGACGCTCTGGTCTCTCTCTCTCTGACCCTCGCTGAGCAGACGCTCCGGTCTCTCTCTCTCTGACCCTCGCAGCGAGCAGACGCTCCGGTCTCCTCTCTCTGACCCCGCGCAGCGAGCAGACGCTCCGGTCTCCCTCTCTCTCTGACCCTCGCTGTGAGCAGACGCTCTGGTCTCTCTCTCTCTCTGACCCCCGCAGTGAGCAGACGCTCCGGTCTCTCTCTCTGACACTCGCAGCGAGCAGACGCTCCGGTCTCTCTCTCTCTATGACCTCGCAGTGAGCAGACGCTCCGGTCTCTCTCTCTCTGACCCTCGCAATGAGCAGACACTCCGGTCTCTCTCTCTCTGACCCCGCAGTGAGCAGACGCTCCGGTCTCTCTCTCTCTGACCCTCGCAGCGAGCAGACGCTCCGGTCTCTCTCTCTCTCTGCCCCTCGCGCGAGCAGACGCTCCGGTCTCTCTCTCTCTGACCCTCGCAGCGAGCAGACGCTCCGGTCTCTCTCTCTCTGACCCTCGCAGTGAGCAGACGCTCCGGTCTCTCTCTCTCTGACCCTCGCAGCGAGCAGACGCTCCGGTCTCTCTCTCTCTGACCCTCGCAGTGAGCAGACGCTCCGGTCTCTCTCTCTGACCCTCGCAGTGAGCAGACGCTCTGGTCTCTCTCTCTCTGACCCTCCAGTGAGCAGACGCTCCGGTC